>NC_052358.1:10394114-10458678 GCF_009727055.1 Benincasa hispida
CAGACACAAAACAAGCAACAAGAAATGGCAGACGACAGGCAAAATCAAAACTTAAGCTCAACAATATAAGCACATGCTACGAAAAATCCAATCCCTAATGGAAAATAGTAGTATGCTTCCATGAGGGAGTATGCGTTTCTTGTATTGTATGATTTCTCACCAGGAATCATATACCCCGACGCCAGATGGGACAAGATTTGAGATGAAAATCCGTGATGCTGCCAAATGCTCCAAACCGTACTAGACAATTTAGGAGGTGGTCGTGAGAAGATCCCTCAGCGCCCACATGAATGTTTCCTGGAAACGTGTTTTAACTCATTTGTGATTCCTGGAATCACCCCAGAAGCGATCAGGGCTATCTTTGTTCCCATATTCTTCTGTGTGATGACGCAAAGCAATGGGTAAACTCTCTGGAGGCCCTGGTGAGATACAACCTGGGAAAGTTGGTGGAGAAATTCATGCATAAATAATTCCCACCCATCACCAAACACAAGGAGCATCGATAGATCATGAACTTCGAGCAAGAAGAAGTCTGAAACCTTAAGCGCTGCATGGGAAGCGTTTTAAGGATTGGTCAAAAAATTGCCCGGAAACCATGGATTACCAACTAACCAATCCAGATGGAGCATTTTTATGGTGGATTGAACAGAGCATCACAGATGGCTAGCCGATCACAAGCTGCAACTGGTGAATTAATGGATAAAATCTTTACTGAAGCTTAAGAAAAATTAGACCTCATTACTAAGCACAACATGGTAATGGTGGAAGCGAACCGTATGACGCAAAGAGCGACAGAAAGAAGAGATCTCAGAAATATTAATTCTATCGATTCCAAATGCATAGCCCACACTCTCTACAACAAGTGGCTAAACTATGACCAACCTTTTGCAGAAACATGTCATTAGGGAACGCATCAACTCAGCAATAAGGTAAATCAGGTAGACATATTCGTGCAGCCCATGTTAGGCTATGTGGGCTGTGAAAGATCCCATTCCTACGCTGATGCCCACAAAATCCGCAATCCAGTATGCCTTCATTAAAAAACAACCCATTTTCAAATACATATAATCCCGGATGGAGGAACCATCCAAATTTTTTCTTGACAAGAAATCAACAAGAAGCACCAACCAAGGCGAACCAACAGCAAAGGCAAGGACCTGCCGCCTGCATTCCAGCCAACGCATCCAGCACACCAACAATCCTTAATAGAGAAAGGTCAAGGCGTCAAGTTTCCAGGAATCTCTGCTTTAGACCTAATTTAAAGGAAGTACAATCGCCCAGAATAACACGTTGTTAAAAGCCAGGCGTCGTCTTTAATCAGAAACCTGGAGATACAAGTGGGGCAGATAGTGAGTGAGTTGAAGAATAGGCATCCTGAAGTTTTGCTAGCAACACTGAAACCCTGAGAATACGATGGAAAGGAGCAATGTCCCACGCGGTGACCATTGCGAAATGGCAGAAAGCTCCTTGAAGAAGAAACCATGAAATCTCAAAGAAACAACAATCCTCAAAAGAACACAACACACGTTTAAATGGTATTAGAATATCAGAAGAAAGAACGGCTGAAACCACAAGTCATTCAGAGCCAAGCACGTCTAACGCAAGAAAAACCTGCGGTGCTGCTGAAACGGACCATTCCCTAGACGCTTAATGAAAAAATATTGAATGAACAACAATTTAAGCCATTTCTTGAACTACTGAGGCAATTGCATATCAATATCCAATGGTAGAGGCCTTGGAGCAATGCCAAAATATGTCAAATTTTTTAAAGGACATTTTGACAAAGAAAAAGAAAGAGTCAGCGAAGACGAGGTAATTGCGCTTAAGCAGGAGTGCAATGCGTTAGTAAGCACAAACTACCCAAGAAACATGAAGGACCCTGGGAGCTTCACAGTCCCGTGCTCGATCGGAGGTTAGATGTGGGACATGCATTGTGCGATTTGGGAGCAAGCATTAACTCATGTCACTCTAAATCTTCAAGAAATGTGGGAATTAGTGAAGCAAACCCACTTTTGTTTACTCTTCAACTGCGCTGACAAACAATCATAGTACCCAAAAGGAAAGATTGAAGAACGTTTCTGGTAAAAGTGACACACTTCATATTCCCAGCGAATTTTATCATCCTTGGACTTATGAAGCAGACAGGATGTACATTATTCTTGGACGTCCCTTTCTAGCCCACTGGAAGTGTTAATTAGACGTGCATAAAGAAGAATTGACTATGCGCGTAAGACAATCAGGAAGTGAAGTTTAATGTGCAAAGCATTAAAAGTTCCCAGACAATGAAGAATGTCCAACTGAAACAGAATAGAGTTTGCCCTGAGGAAGAAGTGACCCAAAGTGTGGCGAGGTCCTCGCGTTGAGGAAAAACGTGAAAAAAAGAAGTTGTTGCCTTAACCTACGACGACGATTAGATCGATTTCTACGTCAGAAGGTCCTTTCAACTTCAGGGTCGTATACAAGTTCAGGAGTGCTCTCCCTGCTCATAAACGTTTACAAGCTCAGGCTTAGCTCGTAATACTGCCTTGGCTGAAGTGTTCCTACAAAAGATACAAGCAAAATTTCTGGTTAGTTTTGTAGTTGAATCCCCGGCAACGGCGCCAAAAACTTGTTCGTTGCTATCGTGATTTGAGCTAGGAGTGTATTGTATAAAATAATTTGGAAAAATAATTTCTAAGTATGAATGATGTGTTGATGCTTTGATGCGTTGATGTATTCGTAATGTGTTGGTGCTTTAGAGATGTTCAATAAAATGCACGACACTCCTCTATTGATGTTCAAGTTTTCCTAAATCAGACCCAAGTATAAATCCAATTTAGGTTCTTGGTAAGTCTAGGGTCGAACTCAGGGATTCAGATTAAGCTAACGCAGACCTTGCGTTGTAGCTGTTGTAGGGATATCCTAAATGTATGGAGAAATGTGTTATTTACACTAAGGTGTTGTGTGTGTGCAAGAAGATACAAAAGAGTTGAGTAGAGAATGATGGGTCGTATGGAAATGGATTTTAGTGCAAGTGGTATGCGTCGATCTAAGATGAATGTACACGAACTAGAATGTGATGAATGAGATGATTTGTTTATCTTTGTTTATGCGTTAGACTTTATTCAACACTTCTCAATATGAATAGCATACAAAACCTATCTCTAAGATGCATGCGTCAAACACATGATGCAATAAACACTAGTAAGTCTATCTCTAGATGTACTATGCGTTCTAACTCGATGCTGGCTTACTTATTCTCTTGAATAATCTAAGCTAAAGATGCTTTTACCAATTTTAATTGGCTTAAGCATTTGAAATGGAATTTTGCATGAAGTATATATGCATCCAACATAAACAAGAAATAAACAACGGTAAAGTGTGATAGATCAAATATGTGAACTTATAAAGAAGCAGATTGTCTTTAAAAAAGCAATACTTAATCAGATGAAAGGATGAAGGCGATAAATAAGATGAAAGGAAATGAGTCAAGCCACAGAGTACAATCTTTTGTCCTCTTTGGCTCAATTCTAGTTGTGTACAATCACTTGTATAAGAATAGGACGAAGTGTTTCTCTCAAGCTCGGCTTCCTCCGCTCTTTGATCGATGGTGGTGGTGGTTCTCTTCCCTTTTGCTCTTCTTAGCACCAGAGCACAACTTTAAAGATCTACGACTAAGCTAATACTGAGAGTAAGAACTTGAAATTTTATGAACTTCTAAATTTGGAGGGATTTCTTCTATTTATAGGCGTTGGTCTTCTCCAGATTGATGATGGGCAGCATTAAAGTCCATGCCCTGGCCAGCCGCCTGACACTCAGAAGCTTTTCAGACCCTGCCCGCTGCAAGTGCTCATGCTTGCAAGTGGTGATTTGACATAAACAGCCTGAATCAATGAATTTTCCTTGCGTTGAATCCCTCTAACGCATGGTCCATGTGTTAGAACTTTGCCTGCGACACTTTTTAATCATGCGTTAGCCTCTTGTGAAAATCCTGCAATATAATGCGTTAGTGCCACAGTATTTTAGTATAAACATTCTTTTGCATGAGTTTGCTAATGTTCGAGTAATTCCATGCGTTTCTTCTAAAAATGAGGAGAATTTATCATTAAAAACTTTAATTGTTCCAACTGAAGAGCCACAATAACTTGTATTTCTATAAGTTATCAATGTATGATATAGATGTTTAATTTAATGTCTGATATTAAATTATTGATTAATTAATTAATTAAGTTTGTTTAATTAATAAAAATAAATCAATTTCAAATTAAGAAATTCAATTTTGGAAATTCAATTTTGTTTAAATTAATTAAATTAATTTTTTTTTAATTTAATTAAATAAAATCTTTTATTTGTTGTTAATTGATTTTTGAGAAAAATCAATTAAACATTTGGAAATTGGTTTGAGATAGTGGAAATTTTCAAGATTTATGGATGTGAGGTGGATTGATCTAAGATCCAACATCTAGCCCATTTCCATGTGCTCTTTGAAGTGTCAATGAGCAGAATTTCTCAGTGGAGCTTAGTGCTTGCATGTATTAGATACATAAAAGCTTCAATTTTGAATGGAAGAAGGGGATGTATGCTGAATTTGTGAACTTTGGAAGAATTCTAACTTCTCTCTAAAAAACCCTCTCCCCCTTCTCCTAATTAACCCCAATCTAGAGTTCCACCACTCAAATCCAAGTTAGAGAATAATAAAGAAGACACTCTTGGTGGTCTGCTATCGATTTTAAGCTCAAATTCGTAGAGAGCAGCTTGGATTTGGTGGATTTCTTCAAAGGTATAAGTTTTTGAAACTCTCTTTTATGAAATTTTGTTTTAGCATGCTTTTGAACTCAAATTAAATGTAATTAGAGTGCTTATTGATTATGATTGCTTCCACTATATGCTTGTACATTCCATCACCTTAAATAGTAAACAACGTTATAAAGTAAGAGTGACTCGTTTCTTGGTCCAGTCTTATACAAACTCTTTGCATAGGACATCCCCACTTACATGTCTCCTACATGAATGATCCAGGATCACATCGTTTGTACTAAATACAAAGTGGACCGTAATTCTATAGTGTTACTAGAATAAGGTACCAAACCTTATTCGTATACTCTAGATCATTTTGACTATTTACTCGAACTTGATCCATCTTTATAGCTCCACATAAAGTCCAAGTACTCATGTAATAGCCATGAATCTTAGTTTATTGGATTTAGGCTTTTAGAAGTGCAATTTACATATTTATTGAATAAACTTCAATAACATCTTTATTTCAAATAAAATATGTTTAATGTTACAAACTACGAGTTTAAGGACATACAACCCAACACGAATACCACACAAGACAAAATCACTCATTCCCTGATGTCAGGGTAAATAGATAAATTACTCCCTTAAAGACTGATTCTGGGGCTTGAACAATGTGGCGCCACACCCTCTCTTGGCCCGAGAGAGGTTTGATCATAGTTGAACTATGACTTATTGTTCATTAGAGGGATCAGTGGTACTTAAAAAGTAAGATGTAACTAAAGGGAAAAAATGATAATTTTTGGTCCAACTGTACTTACGAGCAATTTGTGAACGGTCATCGCACTGTTGAATGGTTATATCCAACAGATACAGAAATATATTTGTAGTGTGAAGAGTGTAGTTGTTGGTCTTTAATGGAGTGGGCGACAGTTAATAGATATTGGGTAATTTAATTAAAGGAGTTCAATTAATTATTTAAGTACCATTGGAGCTTTAATCTACCGGTCCAAAAGGTCCCATCTGTAGCTCAACAAGGATTATTGAGAATTAATTTTGGATTAATTTGAATTGTTCAAATTAATTGAGGAAATTAATTATATATGATATAATTAATATAGTGTATTTGATACATTACAATATAATTTTTTTTTCTAGAAGAATTAAATATTTGAATAAGATTCAAATACTAATTATATAGATGAGAATCATATAATTAATTTTAATATGAATTTGATTTATATTAAATGTTATTAATGATTGAGAGAATTCAAATTATTGGTTATATTGTATTTGATACAATATAAAAACTATAGGTTATATGTTATATTAGATATAACATATAGTATAATATATATATTGTATAATAAAGTGATTATTATATAATTGTATATTTTTAATTAAATTAAAATAGTTTTAATTTAATTTGAATTTAATAAAAGGGGGAGTTATAGCTCTCTCCCATGGTTTCTTTCTAATCACGTACGCGGGAATGAGAGGTTACAAGAGATCTTCTTTTTCCTCTTGTTTCTCACGCAGAGAAGCACTCTAGGTTACTCTCTAGTCTTAATCTCCCAGTAATCTCTCTCATAAACATAAAAAAATTTATCTCCTCTCAAATCCTCTCCCTCTCCCAAAATCAATAGAACTCACACCTCCTGTAATTCTCAACCCCTAAGGAGCATACAGAAGACTCTCTTGTGGTGGTATCCAGCCAAATAGTGATTTGGTGATTGCTATAGGTTTTTTTGGGTGTTCACGTACTGAGATTTGTTCGTGACAAGAAGGAGGAGGCTCGTGAGGATTCAGTTCTTCAAGGGTAAGTATTGATTTAACCCTTCCTCCTCTTTTTAGATGCATGCTTTAAAATATGTGGCAATGCATAATGTTCTTCTGAATTCTAATTCACTGTAAACATTTAAAATTGGGACATGATCCACGCTTCCGTATCGAACCTCACAATCCTTCAATTAGAGTATAGGTAATGTGTTCAAACCCCTACAATGTCTTATTTTCTCTCTAATTAATATTGATTTCTATCTTGTGGGTTTTCTAATTAAAATTGAAGGGAGTGTTAGAATATTGATATTATATTAAAGTTGCCTTCACCTATCAACTTAAGTTTTGGGTCAATTGATAATCTAACCATTTTTACTTTTTTAAGCAAATGGACTATAACTATTGTGAGTCTGTGACAGTTGATTTCACAATATTGATTCTAGATAAAGATTTCTATCTCAATAGTTAATAAGCAAATATATCGTTCTTCTACAAAATAAATGAATCTTTTATCATGTTAGATTGGACTTCAAGTTTTTTAACTTTTATCATGTTAGGTCAAAAGATGAGCTGCTGAAGATATTGCGTTTAGCTTACCACTGGTACCAATCACTTTGGTTTAATTTCAGATTAACTAGAATGTTCAATGACTTTAGCTTACCACATTCTTTTCTCTTCCTTTTATTGGTTTAACCACACCTTATTTATCCTAACTTTTATCGGAGGCATATGTTAAAAGGTTAGGTATGGGAGTTTCTCAACTACTCACTTTTCAATGTGCTTTTTATATTAAAATGTTGTATGAGTTGCAAATACTTTTATTAAAGTGCTTTATAGTTTGTAAGTTGTTATCTAATACAGTAAATGACTTTTCAGGTGCTTTTGGCTTAGAGTTACGTTATTGTGCTTGAACGCCACAATTTTCATGAGTTTGGTCATTTTGAATATGTGGCATAAGTGCTGGTATTTTGAAAATATGGGTTGGACATATGTATTACTTTTTCATTTTGGAGATATGGTGTAACTAGGAATTGTTCATATGGGATTGATAGGTGTAACTTTTGGAATTGTTCATACGCAAGGGGGTTTGATTGTAGTTTGGAAAGGTGTTCATATGGGTTTGACAATAATATTGAAATTCATTCTTTTTTTTAATTATACATTTAGGTTGATTGATGTTTTAATCATTCATCTATATATGTACTATTCGTTTATTTAGTTAATACATGATTATCCTCTTCAAATAAATTATATCATTGTTGAAACTCAAAACAAGAGTAATTATAGGTAATTTCTAATAATACAATTTTTTTTTTTATAAAAAAACACATGCGAACTTGACAAATAAAATGTATAAAGTATTAATTAAGTTGTCATTTTCTAGATGTCAATAAGAAGTTACATTTGACAAGTAAATAATGTCAAGTTATAAAAACCTTGATCTATAATAAATATAAAGAATTTAGATACTTGACACTTAAAATAAGTTAATAGATCTCATATACTTGACAGTTATAACATATCAAATAAATTACAGCTTGATGCTTTTAGCCAATCAAAAAAATTCTCTTATTCTTGACACGAGATTACTTGACGTTTTTAAAAAACATCAAATAATACTGATACTTGATTGCGATAAAACGTCAAGTAATACAGTTTTTGTAGTAGTGATGCAACCCCCTAATGAATGCATAGTCTTGATTTGCACATGGTCAATTTAGATGCGTTGGTAACCATTCCTCTCTTTACCATGCGTTTGACACACTTCTTTCTTATGCTTACTTTTGTTAGGCTCGACGCATGGTCCTCCATGCTAGTCTACACCTCTTATGCATTTAAGACAACCTTTCATTCCCTTGTTGACACTTGCATCCAATGCAATACTTAGAGTATGCGTCCCATGTTATCTTCTCTTGTCCAAAGCATGCGTCCAAAGTAACCTTCCTAGGGTGTGCGCTCAATGCCATTCTCCTTTTAAGTTAAATGTTCCATACTAATTTCCTTAGAGCTTGGATCCAACACTCAAACCAATGAAAATATGTTAACCTTCGAGGCATGATAGCATTTCTCAAATTTGATTAATTGAACTTGCTTATACATTATCCAACGCATGCTATCCTTTTTTCCTAGTAATACTTTAGCCAAATTATTACCTCTAACCTCAAGCAAAACCGTTGGTCCTTTTAACCCTAAAATATGTTATTCATATCAAAGTTAACTTAGAGAAGTTATCTAAGGTTTTACTGTTTACAGTAAGAGAGCAAGAAACTCATTCCACATGCACAATTTTCTTTCTTTTCTTTATTTTTTTGGTACTTGCGTAATTTGACGTCAGTCAAACCCAAAAAAAGAATTCAAAATTATGCGTGATAAAAAATTATTAATATCTTATGTGATGAGGGTGGCGAATCTAGAAATTTTTTTTATGAAAATTTTATAATTCAGTAAAAATAATTTATAAGGGAGTAATTCTAAAAATTCATAAATTTATTAACTTTCATACAATAATATTGTAACGACAATAAATTAAGAAGAAGTTGACAACATAACAAAAATATCAAACTTAAACAATCCAACGAGTAGAGTTTAAGATGTTTACTTAAGATCCCTAAATTATTTAAAAAATTAATAAAATAAAGAAACTATAACAAAAAATAAGAATAATTTGAAATATGAAACTAAATGCATATAAATAAAATAACAAACTTAAAAAGAAGAAAAAAGTTACAAAATTTACCTCACAAACTAGGAGAAGTTGAAGAAGAAATTTTAAAAACTAAAACAAAAAATAAGAATGATTTGAAATATTAAAACCAAATGTATATAAATAAAATAACAAACTTAAAAAGAAGAAGAAAAAAAATAAAAAGCTAAAGATTCATTGAAGCTTTATAAAAATAAATAAAAAGAAATTAAATAATGAAGTTGAATGGATGACTTCCTTCATAATTTTCAGCTGTATTTGATAGGGATTAGTGTGATTATTATTTTTTCGAAAATTGAAAGGTTGTCAAGGAAGGAAAATCTAAAAAAATAAATGTAAGGAATGGAGTTTGAAAACAAATTTACCACTTAACTAACTAATGATATTGATACTATGTCATTAAGTTGATAATAGTTTTTTTTTTTTTTTTTTTTAATGTTGAAAGATTAAATAATTCTTTTCTTTATATAATAGATTTGGCTATAAATTCAAATATAAACATCATGGTTAAAAAAATGATAAAAAGTATAACTCGAAAAAAAAAATAAAACTAAATAAATGCTTAATTAGTTAAATTGTATTTAATTATAACCTTAACTTATCGATAAAATTGATAGGGTTGGTTAGTTCAATTGATATGATCTTGGTTGAAAGTTTAATTTTCACCCACGATTGTTGTATTAAAGAAATAACAATATTTCGATATATCCCAACTTGATGCATCTCACTATATAAAAAAAAAGAATTAAAATATTTATAAAAATTAAAAAGAATTTAGGGATGTGGTGTCACTTGGGGGAAGCACCTAAAAAATTTTCACAAAAAGAATTTAGAGGTAAAATATATTTTTTTAAAAAAAGAAGTTACGAGTGAAAAAAGGAAGTTTGTTTTAGTTGCAAGGGATGGAATAAGGCAGACGGTGAAGTGACAGACAGTGGACATGCCCGCACACTCAAAGGCGACAGCGCAGGAAAAAACCTAGAGTTAGCCAGTAACGCCAAACCTCAAATTCATCACTCATGGCAGATAAAGTGACAGACAGTGGACATGCCCGCACACTGAGACACGTTTACATCACCCCCCATGTATGATTCTATGAACTCTGCCATTTCAATTTTCAACTAAACTTATCCAAAGTCTTTGTTTTGGTTAATGGGCCATTCTCTGATCTCCTCTCTCTCTCTCCCTCTCTCTCCTTTTCCCAAATAAAAACAATTCTGATCTGGAGAAAGTTAAAAATAATTATTATCTTTCCAAGTTTTCTTTTCTCGGAATGAAAATGGAAAGTGAACGCCTTTTACACAAACTCATTGCAAGAATTTTGATGCTTTGTAGTATTATTTTATCAATCAATCGGAAAACAATTTTCATATTCCCACAATTTGGTCTCAATCACCCAAACAAAGATATATATTATATCCTCTCAGTCTCATCTCTACTGTCGCTTCACTTCCTTCCCCCATCAACCACTCCACAATGGAGAGGCATCCGGACAAAGCATCTCCCCTGGTTTTTGCAGTTAATCAACAGAGATTTGAGCTCTCCTCTGTAGACCCCTCCACTACTTTGCTCCAATTCCTCCGCCAACATACTTCTTTCAAGAGTGTCAAGCTTAGCTGTGGTGAAGGTCTATCTCTTTCTCTCTCTCATTACTTCATCTTCCTCTAAACCATCACTTGGGGTTCTTTCTTTTCATGGAAATATTGATTTTATCTCTTCTATTGGTTAATTGCTTTTAGCTTGCTTGTGTCTACTGCAAATTACGTATCAACACATTATGCACTTTAACTATCTGTTTCTTTGGCTACTATACTTGCCTTTGCCTCTTTTCGTCCATGGTTGGCTTGTTCATGACTTTCATACTCTTCTAACTACTACAACTTGATCCTATTTATATCCTTGATAGTTCTAATGTATTTCAGTGAAAGTGAACCTCAGTTTTGATATTCACTCATTCACATTTATTTGGAAGTATCATATCAGAACTACTTTTACTGTTTAGTATGATTACAGGAAGGCATATTTGTTAAAAGATTCTGTTTGAAAGATGATGTTATGTTCCGGCAGCTGGGACATTTTCTACCATGGAAATTGGATGACTGTATTCCATTTCTAACTAATCATTGGTTCACTATTCCATTCTGCAAGAATCATTTTATGGAATTTTACTCAATCTAAATCTGTTGACGTGTTTGGTTATTTTGAGATGTAGGCGGTTGTGGTGCTTGTGTTGTGCTATTGTCCAAATACGATCCTGTGTTAGACAAGGTCGAAGATTTTACAGTAAGTTCATGCCTCACGTTGCTTTGTAGCATACACGGGTGTTCAGTTACAACCAGTGAAGGTATTGGAAATAGCAGGGATGGTTTCCACTCGATTCATCAAAGGTTTGCTGGCTTCCATGCTTCTCAGTGCGGCTTTTGTACTCCAGGAATGTGTGTCTCACTTTTTTCTGCTCTTGTCAATGCTGAAAAGACCAATCGACCCGAGCCCTTATCAGGATTCTCAAAGCTGACTGTTTCTGAAGCTGAAAAGGCCATTTCTGGACACCTCTGCCGTTGTACAGGATATAGGTCAATTGCTGACGCCTGTAAGAGTTTTGCGGCTGATGTCGATATGGAGGATTTAGGGTTGAACTCATTCTGGCACAAGCAAGTGAACTTGAGTAAATTACCACTTTATACTCCAAGTAATAGCCTGCTCTCATTTCCAGAATTTTTAAAAAAGGAGCTTAGGCCTGTATCTTTTATGGACTCTAAGGGATGCTTCTGGTTAAATCCGGTTAACATCAAGGATGTAAACAGATTATTAGAATGTAATGAGGCTAGCAACACAAGTAAAACGAAGTTCATTGTTGGCAACACAGAAGTGGGATATTACAAAGAATTTGAACAAGTTGAGAGATATATTAATCTTAAACACATTCCTGAGCTGTCAGTTATCAGAATGGATTCAACAGGAATAGAGATTGGTGCAACAGTGACAATTACAAAAGCTATTGAGGCTTTGAAAAATAATAACCATAAATCCTCTTCAATAGGTGAGGTGGTGTTCTATAAAATAGCGGTCCATATGGAGAAAATTGCTTCTGGGTTTGTACGAAATACTGCAAGCATCGGAGGAAATTTAATGATGGCGCAAAGAAAACAGTTTCCTTCAGACATTGCCACAATACTTCTTGCTGCACGTTCTATGATACATATATTGACTGGTTCCAGCGAAGAAGTGATTATGCTGGATGAATTTCTCAAGAGACCTCCATTGGGTCCTAACTGTGTACTTTTAAGTGTTAAGATCCCAAATTTGGATTCTCTTAGAGACAATTATTCAAGCGATACTACTATATTTTTTGATACTTTTAGAGCTTCCCCTCGGCCCCTTGGAAATGCAATGCCGTACCTAAATGCTGCTTTCTTAGGTGCAATCTCTCTGTGTAAAAATTCCAATGGTATCATATTGAATAGCTGTCACCTGGCTTTTGGAGCTTATGGGACCAAAAATGCAATTAGAGCAAGAAAGGTTGAAAATTTTCTAGCTGGAAAAATTATTGATTATAGTGTCATATATGATGCCGTCTCATTGATTCAAGCCACTATAGTCCCTGAAAAGGGCACATCTTTTCCAGCTTATAGGACAAGCTTGGCAGTTGGCTTTCTTTTTGAGTTCTTAAGCTCCTTGGCTGATGGAAATGCTGCAATAAAGAATGATTACCTAAATGGATGCAAGCATACCTTGTCAACATTACCTTACAATGAATTTAGTTCAAACCACGGTGATTTCGGTTATAACAAAGTAGAAACTCTACTATCATCTGGAAAGCAGACAATTGAATTAAGTTCAGAATATCATCCTGTTGGAGATGTGATTACAAAATCTGGAGCTGCTATCCAAGCTTCAGGTATTTTATACTTTGTACAAAATCTGGAGCTACTCCTCTCTCTCTGTCTCTTTCTCTCTATTTATTTATTTTATATTTTATATTTTATTTTTATAATTATAAATATGAAATGAATTTATCTTAATAAACCTGATGAGTCATGAGCCTTACAGCCACTAGTCCATTCTTCTTCTTGAGTTAAGCAAAAAAGGTTAATTATATAAGTTGCAAACTTCATAAAGTCTTGTTTATCAATTGTAGTCTCCATGGCAGTTCTTATCTGGGTCAGTATTGTCGCATGTGGATCTTCAAGCTCTAGTCTAGTTGACCAAATTTTCCACCTCTGTTTGCATAAACATGAAGATGTGTGCATTGTTAGTCTCTTCCAATACTGACATGTGCTTCAAGATTAGGCTATTTGTTTGTCATGATTTCTTCTTATTAGATCAGAAAACCAATGAACATATGCAAATGAATATTTTAGGTGAGGCAATCTTTGTGGATGATATTCCGTCACCAACAAATTGCGTACATGGAGCATTCATATATAGCAGAAAGCCTTTGGCACGGGTGAAGGGACTAAATCTTTCTCTTGAACCTCAACCAGAGGGAGTTATCGCTGTTATTTCCACTAAAGATATTCCTGTGGGTGGACATAATGTTGGAGCTAGAACTATATTTGGTGATGAACTTCTATTTGCAGATAAGTTGACTGAGTGTGTTGGTCAACCAATTGCTTTTGTGGTGATCCTATTAACTCATGATTCATTTGTAGCAACTTCTGTTGCATCGGGAATCTTTCCTTGTTGAGGTGCTTATTTTCTATTACGTTTGTTATCAGGTAGCAAATACGCAGAAACAGGCAGATACAGCTGCAGACTTTGCAGTGGTGGATTATGACACAGATAATTTGGAAGCACCTATTCTTTCGGTAGAAAATGCTCTTGAAAGGTCAAGCTTCTTTGAGGTCCCTTCATTTCTGTGTCCAGAACAGATTGGAGATTCGTCAAAAGGAATGGCTGAAGCAGATCAGCATATTAAGGCTGCTCAGGTACCCTCTGCTATGACATGGTTGGCCTTAATATTTAGTGATGATATTTCAACCTTAAGGAGAAATTGGGGAAGTTGCTTGATTTTGACCATCACCCATTTAACAATTTTTCGTACAAGTTAGTTTCTAACAATCCTTGTACAAATGTTCAAATTCTAAAGTCATTCTTCTAATATTTTGTTGTTATTATTTATTATCTATCCAAAATTTGAAGTTATTTCTTCTTATATTTTCATAAACTTTTACATTCAGATCAAACTTGGGTCACAATACTATTTTTATATGGAGACACATACTGCACTTGCCATTCCAGATGAAGATAACTGCATGGTAGTCTATAGTTCAAGTCAATGGCCTGCTAATGCGCATTCTGTTATTGCAAAATGCCTTGGTGTTCCTGAACACAATGTTCGTGTAATTACTAGGAGGGTTGGAGGAGGCTTTGGTGGAAAGGCCATAAAATCTATGGTTGTGAGTATTTCCTGTCAACTCTAACTATTTTCCCAACCAACTGTTTAATGTATCTCTTTGAATTTTTAAAACCCAAGATTTTTCACCATTGTTTGTTTGTGTGTGTGCGCGTGCACATTGTGTGTCTTGGATTTGCTAGTGATGAAGTTTTTTTAAGTTTCAATAGGAGGGCAAGGAAATTTTTGGATGCTAATGCCAAAACGTCATGTTTTTGTTGAAAAACTTATGATGGTTACAGTTCTGTACTTCTGTTTCTTGGTAGAGGTAGAATGACAATTCATTGAATCCAAGTAAGATGCTAGGATGACATAGTTGCAATTGCAACTAAAGCATTGAGTCGAGCTGTTTGATTCTTCAAGTAGCATCAAAGCATCTTAAAATCTTTTTTAGTTTGCAGAGTGCAAGGATGCATGTTCATTTGGGTTCTGAGTGGTTGTTTTAGTGTATCCAAATATCTTAACAAGTCATGTTGGGACTTGGGGCAGATCCCTAATGACAAATTACCTGTTTTCCAATTGGGCAAGGCAAATGCATCCATAGTGACTACGATGGATATCTTGTATTAAAAAAACTAGCAGTCCACTCTAACAATCTTCTTGTGCCTAAATGACTCAATTTTCTCCCTCATCACAAATAAAGTATTTCCAACTTCTACTACCACTCATGTTTTAGCTTTTACTATTGTTTTTATTGATATTTGATAATTAAAAGTAAGACAATATTTAGTTTTCCATTTTAAATTTTAATTACTGGAAGAAAGTGTGTAGGGAATCTTTAGGTAACTATATAGGTTTTGATATATGTGAGATTATGCAGTGAATTATGCCAGTCTCATGATTTATGTTGTAGTCCATTTATCTATGTGAAGTATACTTTATTCTTGGACTTCTCTAATTTCTTTGCTCACATATTTTTAGCGTTACTGTAAAGAAGAAGAAGGTTCATGGAATCAACCTACACAATGATATAATTGTGTATCTAAGTCGAAGTTTTTCATGATTTAAGATTATTCCATTCTTCATCATTCATGCATGCTCAACAATTCTATTGTTTCAATTTGGCTTGCTTTTTTTTTTTTCCTCCCGCTTTTCCTTGTTAAGGTTTCCTTATATTTTTCCAAGGACGAATAGGAAACTCGTTTTTTAAGGTTTTCCTTATTATTTATCCAAAGATGAATAGTAAACTTTAATGAATGAGTGAAAACTTCTAACAATTTTGTTTTTTAGGTTGCTACGGCATGTGCACTTGCAGCTCACAAGTTACGCCGTCCAGTCAGGATTTATCTTAACCGGAAGACTGACATGATAATGGCAGGAGGGAGACATCCAATGAAAGTTACTTACAATGTGGGGTTTAAATCTAATGGTAAAATTACAGCATTGGAATTAGATATATTGGTTGATGCAGGGATGAGTTGTGATATAAGTCCAGCGATGCCACTCAACATTATCAATACACTTAGGAAGTATGATTGGGGTGCTTTATCTTTTGACATAAAAGTATGCAAAACAAACCACACAAGCAAATCTTCAATGCGAGCCCCTGGAGAGGTACAAGGATCCTTTATTGCTGAGGCAGTAATTGAACATGTAGCATCTACCCTTTGCATGGATGTGGATACTGTCCGAAAAGTAAATATGCATACATTTGACAGCCTCAACTTATTCTTCAAGGATGCAGGTGAACCTCAAGAGTACACATTACCTTCAATATGGGATAGGTTAGCCACATCTTCAAACTTAAAACAAAGGACTGAAATGGTAGATAAATTTAATAGCTATAATAGATGGAAAAAGAGAGGCCTTTCTCGAATTCCTGTCACGCATGAGGTTACTTTGAGACCAACCCCAGGTAAAGTGAGCATCCTAACTGATGCTTCTGTTGTCGTGGAAGTTGGAGGTATTGAACTTGGCCAGGGGCTATGGACAAAGGTAAGACAGATGGCTGCGTATGCCCTTAGCTCAATTGAATGTGAAGGAACCAGTGACCTCTTGGAAAAGGTGAGAGTGGTTCAAGCTGATACCATCAATTTAATACAAGGAGGGTGTACAGCTGGGAGTACTACTTCCGAATCAAGCTGTGAAGCAGTAAGACTTTGCTGCAATATATTGGTGGAGAGACTAACGCCTCTAAAAAAAAGGCTGGAGGAGAAGATGGGTTCAATCAAATGGGATGTGCTCATAAGTCAGGTTGTAGAACATTTTATGATTAAGAAACCATATTTTCTGGCTATAGTTACTATTTTTCTTTAGTTTGGACTGATTTTAATTTTTGAAGCACGGTAGGATCATCCAAGTGTTATTGATGCAAATACATGGTTCTTAAATTTTAATTTTTAGCCACGTAAAGTTTAGTTTCTTCAGAAGTACCTTGCTATAGTTAGGTTGTAGATGTAATGAAGTAGGGTCTTAGTCTGGTGGTTCATTTGTAACTCTGCTCTGTTAGTACCTTCATTGAGTAGTTTTCTTATCTCCTTATAATCATTATTTTGGGCTTATGACTAAGGACATATATTTGGGTTTATAACACCATAGTCATTTTGTGATGGAAAAAGTGCAGGCAAACTTGCAAGCAGTGAATTTATCAGTTAACTCTATGTATGTTCCTGACTTTGTTTCAATGAGATACTTAAATTATGGAGCTGCTGTGAGTGAGGCAAGTGATAACACCCCCTTTGTATTTTTTATCGTATCAATTTTCTCAAATTTGACCACTTCATTGATCATGTATCTCACTGCACAATTCTATTCACTAAACTCATGCTATGACAGGTGGAGGTTGATCTTCTCACAGGAGAAACTACGATTTTGCGGTCAGATATTATCTATGATTGTGGGCAGAGTCTCAACCCTGCAGTGGATTTGGGACAGGTTAGTTATTATATTGTTCTTCAATCTCCTAAGATTTTGAGTTCATTTTCCAATTTTCTTAAGTTTTGACATTGTGCACTTCTTGAGTTTTATATTGTCGAGGAAATGAGATCGATAGAAAATACTAATGTTGCTGAGGAGGTAATTAGAATCTCAATCTTTGTTAACCAAAGAGTGGAAAATTGATAATGAGAGAGAGAGTGTGAAATCCAATGGATGAATAAACTTCTTATAGAAGTATAAAGTGTTGACGATATAAACTTTCATGAACGTTCACTTAGGTACAAGAATAAACCTAAACTTACAAATTAAAAACCATATTAAAGTAGAAACACTTCCTAACTTGAAGAAACTTAAAAAAAAAAAAAAAAAATTAGATCTAACATCAACTTTAGAACGAAAATTTTAAAATAAAATAAGAAACTTCAAACTTTAAATTGTAATTTTTTATTTTTGTTCTTATCGGAACCTTTTATTTTGGTTTGTTTTTGGCCTTTTTGTTCTCTCTTTCTGTTTGTTCTCTTGGCCTTTTGGCCTTTTGTTTCATTCTTGTATTTTGAGCATTAGTCTCTTTACATTTCCTTAATGAAAAGTTTTGTATCATTTCCCCCCACAAAAAAAAAAAAAAAAGGAAAAATTAAATATGAAAAAGAAAAGCGCTCAATATATAGCTATTGTTCTATGAGATGATTAAATCTCCAGAAAGGAAACCTCTTACTGATTGGGAATTGTCTTTTGTAGGTTGAAGGAGCCTTTGTTCAAGGAATTGGATTTTTTATGTCAGAAGAATACCTAACAGATCTTGATGGACTAGTGATTACTGACAGCACATGGACTTACAAAATTCCTACAATTGATACCATACCGAAACAGTTCAACGTTGAAATATTGAACTCTGGACATCATAAAAAACGTATTCTCTCTTCAAAAGGTAGGTCTAACTGTATTTTTGTCATTAAAGATTATAATTATCATTTGCTTCATTCTAGAAAACCAAGACCCCATGCATTATTGTAATTTTCTGTTCTTCAGATTTGGCTTAACATAACAATTAGAAACGGAAAGAGATAGCATTTAAGCAAAAAATTATCTACACGTCAAAATGGTGAAAAAAAAAAAAAAAAACAAAGCATTTTATGGTTGAATCTCTTAGAAGAAAGAGATAGCAGTTGAAGTTAGAATTATTTGAGGTGGGATTTAATGAATAAATTGCATTGTGCAGCTTCAGGAGAACCGCCATTGCTTCTAGCTGCATCAGTTCACTGTGCAACACGAGCGGCTATTAAAGAGGCACGAAAACAAATATGTACATGGCGGCATCAACATGAGTTTGATCACTCGTTTCAATTAGAGGTTCCCGCTACCATGCCTGTTGTTAAAGAGTTGTGTGGGCTGGATTGTGTGGAAAGTTTCCTGAAATGGATCAATGAATCGAGAAGCACTAGGATCTGACGACTTGGCCTCCCGAAACACAGGTGATGCCAATTTACTCATAATAATGCATGTGATGTGAAAATAAGATCAGTATATGAGGTGACGCACTTGGTCATTTTCTCAATTTATATGCAGTAGAGAAATGAGTACATCTACAGAGATCATGGATTATTGGGGAAAAGTAAATCAACATCTTACCATGCCTTATTTTAACAATATAAAAAATGCCTGTTTAATAGGGCACTTTGGTAATGTTATTGTCTTTTCAAGTGAGGGCTATCTCAAGTCTTTTGTTAGCTTTTGATTGCCTTTTCTGGTAGTCAGGAGATTGGTGTGCCAGTGCTAGAAAGTTTTTTGTGCAAGCATGGAGCATGGATCGAGGATGTTTGGCTTTTAGATAGCTCCGCACAAAGCTTTTAGTAATATGATTGAGGAGTTCTTCCTCCGTTTTCTGGAGGAAAAGAAGTTTTTTTTTAATGGAAAGTTGGGTGCATGCTTTATTGGGGTATTTAGAAGGAGAGGAATAACATCTTCAGATGGATTGAGAGGGAATCTTTCGATGTTTGGTCACTTGTGAGACTTAGTGTTTCTCTTTAGACATCAACGACGAGTTCCTTTCGTGAATATTCGCTAAGTCCCATATTGGTTGATTGAAGGTCCTTTCTTTAGGGTGCTCCAACCCATGGGTTTTATTTTCTCTGTCTCTTTTTCTTTTCTGAATGAGAGTTGGTCTTTTGTTAAAAGAAAAGTATGGACTCAAAAGTGTAGAGGTCAGACAAATTATACCTATATGTATCATTTGCTTTAGTTATTGGCATTCAAAAGTGAATGGGTGGAGAAATTAAGACGAAGAAAATTTAATTGATGTCGGGTATTAGGTAGTGATTATATGGACAGTATTAGGCAGTATAAAGACATCTTATATCTTGGCCCTCCAATGCATCGATGAATATTTCTATAATAAAAAGTTTTATACAAATTATTTAAATAAAATATCAAGTTGTTTTTACTTCTAATTTCTAAATTAAGTTATAGATCTTGTTATTAGTGTGTTTTTCATATTACGCTCAATAGATGATATTTTTTTAATGTTTTATGGATATTAATAAAAGATATTAGAGATATCCATTAATAATTAATATTGATGTCAAATCCTTTGGTATATGGATATAGTGGTGTGTTAACGTATATTTTAATCCTTGATCTCAAGCTAGAGTCTGTATATCATTGGTTTTCTAATTGAGAAACCCACGACACTCTTTACCAAGCAGTCTCCGTAATTAATGTGGGAGAGAGTACTGAAGATGTTATCGGTGGTCTTATTTATAATTCATTACCAAAGGAGGGGGGGGGGGGGGGGGGGGGGGGTAACTGATTATTTGCATCTTAGTTTGATGCATTCAAACATTCTGGTTTTTTCATCTGATTATGCTTATGTTTTAGGTAAGCAAAAGATATGATGGACCTTGAGTCAATGCGTATGGCTTATCTCATTGATGCACCACATACGTAAGATTCTCTTTCAATGTTTGAGATAGAACTAGAAGATTGTTTCTGGCTGCTTAACTTTCTGTTCTTTTGGTAAGAATTGACTACTACATTTTTTTAACCAAAAGAAGAAGCACGTTTAGTTGGATAAATTTAGGATTCAAAAGAGAGGAAGATAAGAGTTGAATTCCAGGTGCTAGATAACCAAGGTTATAAAATGTGTCTCCAGTTGTACAAGCTCAAATTAAGTACCGGTTCGTCCAAATCTGCTTTTTTGAAATTAACTAAGGGCTTGTTTGGATTGAACATAGAAAAAAAAATGTTTTTCAAAAATTCATTTTCATTTAAACACTTTCGGTAAAAATTGTTTAAAATAAAAACACTCATTTGTTTGGCAACTTTTTCTCAAAATTGTTTTTATATTTAAGCTTGGTTTGATTTGTTATATACTACAAGTATTTTTAGTAATGTCAAATTACTATAAAGGACGACTATATAATTTAAAATAGTGGTTGTCGGGGTTGGTCATCTGGGATGATGGTTGCCGGAGGTGGTCGTCATTGGTAATGGTTGGAGTTGGGTGGCGTTGGTGGTGGCTGGTGTTGGGTGGTGGAGGCGGTGACCAGAGTTGGCTGGCGGGAGGCAGTGGTAGCTACGGAACATAGTGCATAGTGGAAGTGAGATAGATGACTTTTGGGATGTTTTAATAAAGGATCGTATAATAAATATTGTTTATTGCTGTGAGACATAATAAAAGCTGTTCATTATCTTATTGCCACTGCGTTTAGAATTAGAAAAACAACATGAATTTTACTTGGTTCCTTTCTTTTGAATGCTCTAAAATTTAAGTTTAATTTGGTAGAAATCGTATAGTATTCTTTGTGGAAAATGATAATTTACTTATGAGCTGGATTATGTACACTTTGCACATTAATTTGCACAAATATATATTACGTGTTGAGCTTCATTTGTTGCTTCTAGACAATGTTTAGCCACAACACTTGCTATCCATCGACTGTAAAATGTTATGCAATACCATTGTGGGAAATAGGAGAAACTTTCTGCCACATTAGTGAAGGAGTGTCTTGGAAGAGAATGCCCAGGAGGCGCAAGATATCAGCACTCTAATTTCAGAGGAGGGAGAGACGGCAACCATCATTTCCTCTCATGATTTTTTTTTTTTTTTGTGCACTTAGTTCCCTGTTTTGATGCCTCAAGGTCTCCTGAATTCGGTTCCTAATGGCCTCAGCATTCCCCTACGACCTGGCAAGGTCATACTTGCTTGTCTTGAACTGCTTCTAAGAGTGAAGACTATCCCACAAACCAACATCATCTTTTTAATATGCTTTGTCCTCACTCACATGCTTTCTAGAAAGATTCCCAGGAGGTCACCCAACATAGAATTGCTCTAAGCTAAGCACACTTGACTTTGAAATTCTTATGAATGGGTCACCGGAAAGAAAGATGCACCTTGTTGGTATAGGTAATAACTTTCAATTCTTTTAAGCCTTTATTAACATACTTTCGTATCTTCAGGATCCTTCTCATTCGGATGTGATCTCGGTTCATTCATGTACCTCTCCTAAATTCAGGTTGTAATGAAATTCCTACAACATTGATCCTGATTAGGCGTTTTCAACTATTTGTTTTGAGTCAAACACTCTTAACTACCAACAATTCCCTTGCTTTCCCTACAATATTGAGAAGCCTCCATTGTCCCTTTCCAGGGTTGGAGCTTTCTGCTGAATGAAGTTGGAGTATTCATTTGTTGGATGGATTCTAGAGGCTCTGAATGGGTGGCCCTTCAAAGGAAAAGCAAAGCTCTTTCTTCTTTGGGGTATTTGAAAGGGAATGAATCAAAGAATGCTTTCTTTGCTTTCTTTTATAACTATGTACAACTCATGTTCCCTTTGTTAGTAAGACTCACAGTAAACTTTTTTGTAATTACAACTCATTTATGATCTTTCCAGATTTTGCTTCATTAGTTCTTTGGGAGAGCAAATCCTGAACCATGTCATCTTACAGGTACTTGCCGTAAAGAAGAGATTTGACAGAGACATGAAGGAATGACACTTATTTTATATGAAGTCACCTAAGTTTGGAGAGTTTGGGGCATCAGTTTGATTAGGGGAATATCTCAAATACAACTCCAATACTTGTAACGAAATGAATTAGAATTTGAGGTGGAGTGGTTTCTATGACGCTTGAAATGTTTGTTATACTTTATTAGAACCATGGTGCAGTTATGATCTCTTAGTGATGATGTGACGTTGGCCATTTCACCAAGGACTGGTTCTTGTCTTGTAATGGTGTAGTAATGTTTTACTATAAGGTTGGATCCAACCATATCACACTCTTATTACTAACACATGTCAAAAAAATAAAAAATAAAAAATAAATAATAATAAGTAAAAACTATTTATTAGATGGTAATTTTTTATCAGACAATTTGGTAGATTGCACAAAAATATATGTCCAACTAGAATTTATTTAAATAAAGAAAAAAGTATTTTTATCTTTTAAGTTTTGGATCTTTGTTTTCCTTTAGTTCCTAAATTTTAAAAAGTTACATTTTTTTTCTTTAATTTTGTCTTTAATTTTAAATTTAATTTCAATTTATTTTTTAGATTTTAAAATATTATAAATTTATCATTGGAATTTTGAATTTTACTGATGTCTAGGCTTTAAGATTTATATTTTAATTGAAATCTAATCAAATCTATTTTTTCTTTAGTGAGAACACCAATGAATATTTGAATTGGGGGGCGTTCATTTTGAACAATGTGATTTATGGTAAAAGCATTGCATGTGCTCCCAATTTTTTATAATCCTAAAATGCGTTTGGGGAATCTTAGGTACACTTGATCCTAAATTTTTTTTTTTTTTTTTTTTTTTCTAAATCTTATTTAGATTTTCTTTAAATATCATGCAACATATTTGTTTTTATCTCATCATATATGTTCTTTTTTTTCATTTTTTTTTTTTTGAGATTTTTACACAAGGATCATCCTTAGATCATATTTTTCAAAAATGTATTTTCTTTTGTACTTTTGCTTTTTGTACTTGATTTTGGACAAATGGACTTTTTTTTAAAAAAAAAAAAAAATCATTCATAGTTGTTTCGTGTATAATTATTTCTCATTTTTATTTTCATTTTTTGTCATTAGGTTGTGTGTAATTATGATTTGAGCCACCTTTTATTATACTCTGTGTATTGTTTAATGTGCTAAAGAATGATGTTTCCTATTCTAAATTATTTTTAATTATTTTTTTGTGTAAAAAAACTCTTTTTAATGATTCTTGTTCTTGTTCTTCTTCATCTCTCTCTACTTTGGTAATAGAAGGGTGTGCGTTTTTTCTTCGTTACTCAATTTTTTCATGCATTTTTTTTTGTTGTCTTCACGCATTAGTTCTCCTCCTCCTCTCGTCTTCATCTTCATTTTTCACTTTTTTTATAACTTTTTTCCCCATTTTTTAGTGCTTTCAATTCCGTTTTTCACGGTATTTATTTATTTATTTCCTTTTTCTTTTTTTACAAATTTAATAGGTTATTTGCACGTTATTCCTCAATATTAAAATGTGTTAGTTTGAAATGTTCAAATGTTGTGTATACATTTTACTGTTATTTTTGAAGATTTTACTATCATTTCGTTTTTTTTTCTGTTATTTCTGTTAGTTTTGTTTCTATATTAAAATATATATTTTGTATACATTGTTCAGTTTGTGTATTCTATGATTTTTTTATGTATACTAATATATATTGATTTTGTTGTTATATTTGTTTATATACTGATATGTATATGTGATATATGTGTTATTTTAAAAATATGCTGAATATACGATTTTTTATGTACTATATACTGAATATATGATTTTTTTATATATTGCCTTTTATTGGATATCTTACTGTTCAAAATTTATATACTGAGGTAAATATTGATTTTATTGTTATATTTGTTTGTATAATGATAGGTATATATGATGTATGTGTTATTTCAAATTTTACATATTGAGGTATATATTGAATTTGTTGTTATATTTTTAAAATCTGTTTGTATATATGATTTTTTTTTATGTACTGTCTTTTATAGGATAAATTACTGTCCAAAATTTATCTACTGAGATATATATAGAATTTGGTGTTACAACTGTTTGTATATTTAGATATATATGATATAGAAGTTTTTTAAATAATCATTCTGCATTTATGATTTATTATGTACTGCATTTTATAGGTACTCTTATTGTTTTAATTTTATATGACGACTGTTTCAACGAGAGAAATAATTATATTAATTACAAAGTAGTTGAAATTGATTTTCATCATTAATTGTCGTTTCTCGAGTTTCAACAATTAGTAGTCGATAAGATAAGTAGTATAGACAATTATGTTAACATTGAGATTTTTGCGTGCATTGGATCAAAGAATTTTATGAAGAAGTATTTGAAACATAGAGAAGATAACGACATGTGATGGTTGTTCTACTTGATTTCCAGTGGTGTTGAAAATTTTTGCTCATTGATTGTTATTTTTCCAAATAACCTATCAATAGTCTTGGACGATATAGTTCCCAATGAAGTTATCAGTAATATTAATGATGATGGAGGTCGTTATTACGAAATAATTGATTTGTCGAAGATTTCCCCTAATTTTCAATTTAATATTTCATTCATGCTCTTTAGATATTATGTTGACGGACCATAAACATGCATCATTTTCTGTTATTAAGAAGTGCATCAAGAAGAAGATTAGCATTGATGGTAATCATTCGATCACGCATAAGGGTATAGTGAATTATATTCAAATTGAGGATGGATTGTACATAACTTAGCAAAGGTTTGGCGTGCTCGAGAAGTTACTGTGAATGAAATTCGAGAATCATCTAAAGAATCGTTCAAGATGATTCTAACATTTACTTTTCAGTTGGCTATGAGAAACCTTCGTATATTCTTAATATATTGTTGTTATTTTTACATGTTCTGTTGTTTATATCGTATACTCTTAATATACTATAGTATATATGATATATTTACAAGTTTTAGTATTGACTACAACTTGATGATTATGGATGTTTTTTTTTATTTTTCTTCATGGTATTATTTGCTCATGTTTCAGGTTGGAAGCATTGTCGTCCTGTTATATCGGTTGTTGATACTTCTTTGGCGAACAAGTATGGTGGAACCCTTTTAACGGCTTGCGCCTCGGATGCCAATGATCATATATTCTCCTTAACGTTTTGTGTTGTTGATTTTGAGAATGACCGTTAATGGCAGTGGTTTATGATCCATTTAAAAAAAATTACTGGGCATCAGAACGATGTTGTGATTGTCTTTGATAGACACAAGAGTATAGTAAAAGCAGTTGAATTGATATTGTCTAAAGTATTCCATTGTGTGTGTATTGTGCATTTGTTACGGAATATAAAGCTTCGATATGGGAAGCTCATAGATTCCAAATTTATTTCATGTGCAAAAGCTTTCAATGTTGTGGATTTTGAAGTTCAAATGCGATTGTTGGAGTTTAGTGCACGAGGCATACGAGATGAGTTACAAAACAATGAGTTTGAAAAATGGTATTGTGCCTTCTGCCCTTGTAGAAGGTATAACATAATGACAACGAACATGTTTGAAAGCCTAAATTCTGCCATTTTGAATGCTAGGAATCTACCGATTTCTTTGATGCTTGACGTTTTGAGGATGATTATGCAACGATGATTATGGTTTTATGATAGGAGGAATGAAGTAGAATACCAAGTGACTGTGTTTACCAAAGTTGTAGAGAATCATTTAAGGGAACAAATTGCTCAAGGTAGATTGATGTAGATAAGTATTTTTTGTATATACTCTAGTATATGTCAGATATACATAGTAATATTTGTCATTGATTTGCAGGTTTTTCTATTGAACAACATTCAATAGCACATGATAGATGGAATCGTTAAGCAAGATGTGCACTTGCCTTCTCGAAGTTGTAGTTGCAAGATGTGGGATAGTTTGCAAATTTCGTGCCCTTATGCATGTGCTTTGAGTAAGAAGCACTTATCAATTAAGGACTATGTTTCACTTTATTATCTTAACAAGAATCTTTCTTCAATATACAAATACTTCATCCACCAATTAGGTGATCCACGTGGTTGGGACATACTTGAAGAAGTAAGATTGATAAAACATTCTACCTCCTAATATCAAGCATCCAGTTGGTAGATAAAAAAAGTTGAGAATCCCTTCTCAAATGGAGTTTAAGAAGAGTGTCAAGTGTGGTCGTTGTAGAAGGGATGGGCACAATCGAAAGTCGTGCAAATATCAGATTTTGCAGTAATTGTTTGGTTGGTTTTTTAAGCTTAAATTTTTCTATGTGTTTGTTTCCCTGTATTAGCGGAGATAATGTTATTAATATTTGTTTTTGAGACATCTGAAATTTTGTTTTATATAATTTTGTATTTATTCGTTTTTGGTATTATTCTATTTTTTTCTTTTTTTTGCCTTCATCACATAACTAAGTATATTCAATATTTTCATATCTTTGTAGTGAACAATATTGCGTTTTAGAAACGTATATATCATGAATATACATGAGTACATTGAAAAAGTACATTTCACATAAGTACAAGTATATTCTCTATATTTTTGTTGTGATTTATAAAGTTTATAATATATTTAGCATCATTAGATATTACACACTTTATAGAGAATATACTTCAACTATATTCTTTAGTTTAGTTTTGGTATTATTTTGTTTTTTGTCTTCATCATATTCCAACTATATTTAATATGAATATGTTTATTTAGTGAACAATGTTCTTTTAGAAACGTGTGCATCATGGATATACTTGAGTATATTGCGGGGTATATTTCATATATTTTGAAGTATATTCTTTATATTCATGATGTTATCTATATAAAGAATATATTTTGCATATTTTTACTGTAGGTTCATATATTTGTGCCATAGTATTATTCTGTTCTTTGTCTTCATCATATTCCAACTATATTTAATATAAAAATGTTTATTTAGTGAACAATATTGTATTTTAGGAAAATATATATCATGAAAATTCTCGAGTAGGTTCATCATATTCCAACCAAGGTCTCTACTTCAGCTCACAATACACATTTACTTCAAGAGATAGTTAAAAATAGAGTTTGAGAGCAAGTTGGAAGAAGCCTTGCGTCAATCAGAAAGGAGGTTGCATTGATAGTGGAAATCCTTGCGTTGATCAAGGCAGAAGGCGCAAGTGCTGTTCAAGCTGAGCGGGCAGACAACAACACCAAGTTCAAAGGAGGAGTTCTCTCAAACTACTCGTGCAAATCAAGAAACCGAAAGGTGTTCACAAAAAAATGGACAGTCGGGCCAAGTTGAGGAAACTTGACACTCAGAAGTCTCGAGTTAGAGTTGTAAGGCCAGATTTTAAGGGTTTGAAAGGAGGTCAGAGGAAACCATGTGAACTTGGAAAGAGAGAATAGTCCCAACAAATCATAGTGAGTGGTTTCTTATTTAAGTCTTTTAGCATATTTTGAATTATATGCTATTGTTATGAATGAATGATCAGTACCACGAGGAGAGCATATGGTCGGGATAGTCAGGGGGTCAATGAACCTAGCTCCTGAGCCCGAGATAGAATCTCACGGGATGGTCAAGGGACTAAGAGGTCTAGTTCCTGAGCCCACAAGAGGGGGATCTATGTGCATATAGGGAAGTAAGTAGTTATAATGAGTAAATGTTTTGACTATCTACCGTGTGTGTAGGTAGAGCTGTGAACAGATTCATTCAAGATGGAGGTTTGCATAGTAGCCTCGTGTTGTGATATATTTATATGTTTATGAGTTGAAAGAGACTTGTAAAACTATTACCACTCTATAGGCTTAAAGGCTCACGTTTTACTCTCATGTCTTCCTTGTAGGTAGCAGAGGAGTCCAGGTTGTTGCGAGAAGTCGAGGTCTGCCATAAGTTAGATTGTTGCTAGATTAAGTTTGTATTTGGGATGAGATTACTATTGTAAAAATTGATTTAAAAGTGTATAAACTGGTTTCCAAAATGAGTTACATTTCTAGTTGTTTTTCTTAAATTTCCGCTACAAGTTTATTTGTTAAAAAAAACAAACTAGTAAAGTTGGGCAATAGATGTCATGAAAGAGTGGTATCTGTTGTCCTCATGCCTCCTTTTGGTTTAAGAGGTAAACTTGGGAGGGGGTGTGACAAGTTGATATCAGAGCATAAGATTTTTGGGAAAGGATATATTAAGCTAAAGCATGGTGATACTATAATATGTCTAATGTGTGATATATTATAGGAATCATGCCTCAGAGAAGTGGCAGACTTCGCAAGCAACCACCAACAGGGACTCATGATGCTACCTCTAGAACAACAGAGGGAGACCAGGGTAGATTTAGTCATCCACAGGCAAGAGCTGAAAGAGACGAGCAACTGTTAGGAAAGTTTGCTCTGTACTTAGTAGAAGATTTAGAAGGAGAGTTAGTGGACCTAGAAAAAAATTTTGGTATTGAAAGGTTGAAGGCACTAGGGGCCACAACCTTTGAGGGAACTACGAACCCCGCTGATGTGGAGGCTTGGTTCGTGACAATAGAGAAATGTTTCAGGGTGATGCAATGCCTTGATGATAGAAAGGTAACGTTAGCTACCTTTTTATTTCAAAAGAGAGTTGAAGATTGGTGGCGTATGTTGGAAAGTAGAAGAAGAACAGGGGATGAACTTACCAGAAGAAGAACAGGGGATGAACTTACCTGGGAAGAATTTGATAAAGTCTTCCATGAACAATTTTATCCCCAGATGTTTCGCAACCCAAAGTGAAATGAGTTTCTGGATCTCGTACGAGGCTCATCATCGGTAGCCAAGTATGAGCAAAAATATATGGAGCTTAGTAGATATACCGCCAACATAATTAAGAGCGAGGACAAAAGATGTAGAAGATTTGAGAGGGGGCTGCGATCCGAGATACGCACACTCGTAATGCTGGTGCTAATAGACGGGAATTCTCTAAATTAATAGAAGCGGCAATGCGGGTGGAGGCCAATCTGGAAGGGCCTACGGAAGCGAAACCCGAGGACTGGAAGGAGAGAAGTTAGAAAGTTTCATTAGGGGTTTCAAATAATAAAATAACTAAGACCAACTTCGGAAAACAAAAGATAAAGGTGGAACCTTCACAGGAAGAGATGCACACTTAGTATCCCAAAGAATCCATAGCAAGTGTTACCCAAAGACCTTGGTGCCCAACATGTAGACGGTACTACTTCGGACGATGTTATGGAGGGGCAAATGTGTGCTACAGTTACAGAGAGCCTGGTTATTATAAACGGAACTACCCTCAGACGGGAAAAGATGTTAAGGGAAAAGGGAAGGCCCCGAAAACGTAGAGATGCGGATCTATGTTATTTCTTTTTGTAAAATACTTAATTGAGATTGTATTTAAACTACTTTGTTGTACATATGTTTCTTTACAATATGATGAATAAAGTGTTTTTGATAATTTATGTTTGTTTGCTGAAATAATTTCTAGCTAACAGATGGGGTTAAGGGAAGAAGGAAATCCTTTTTGTACAAGGTGTGAAAGGTACCATCTGGGAGTATGTTTAAAGGGAACAAATAAATGCTATGTTTGCAAACAAACAGGGCATCTGGGGAAAGAATGCCTGGAATTCTTTCGTTTCCTCAGACATCAGGAAACAACCCCAAACCCGGGTAAATATTTTCCCTGTCGCAGGTGCTATAAAAACCACAAAAAGGATCAAGAGGGAAGGGAAGGTTTATGCCTGAAATGTGAACAACCAGGGCATCACTACAAAGAATGCCCAACAAATAGTTCCGCCAGTAGTTCAAGGGAATGAAGTCAAGCATGGAAAGACTACTGCCATTAGGATAGCAATAAGATGTGTGCTTGTCAATAAAGTTTTCTTCAATAAAATAGATCCTATAAAATCCTTAAAGTAATTAATAAAGTTATGTTTTCGAAAATGATCCAATTTCGAGGACGAAATTTTTCTGAGGAGGGAGGAATTGTGACACCTTCACCTTATTAAGGATACTTAGGATATAGGAAGTAGCTTGGAGTGCAAGCTTGAAGGGGGAAACTTTGCTGGAACTATGCGTTGGAAAAGGAAAATTAAGTATAGTAGTAAAATGGCTAAGTATAAAGTAGACATGCATTGGTGTTAGGAAGCCTGGATGCATAAGGCTTTGTATATGTGGCGACTAAGGCTTGTAAAGGATGTGTGAGGTTGTGTTGAACCCAAAGACAAACTGTGCGTTGAAGTTGAGGCATGGATGCATGAGTTAAACTTCCATGATGTGTTGATGTGAGGCTAAGATATGGGACATTAGTATGCGACATTAGTAGGAGTTAGTCTTGGCTATAGAGGTTAGGCGGACACCAACGTGTCTTGTTGGCTAAGTGGTGGACGCATATTGGCCGAGCGATGCGTAAGGGGTTGTCCAAGCGTAGACAAAGGACATGTCAAACGACCATATGTTAGTAAGAGACTGGCATGATCATGCAGCGAGGAAGGACCATCGTGCAACGAGTATGGGCCAGGGTGAGCATGGAAGCGCTTAGTTGCACACGAGCATGGGCGCTAGGCGTTGGGGCGTTATGCGAGGGTGATCGCATAGTTGCTTATGGGGCTGCACGATAAGCGCTAGACGATGAGCACAAGGCTGGGCGTGAGACGATGAGCACGAGGCGCTAGGCTGGCGATGTGCGCTAAAGTTATGCGATCAAGTTAGGCAGCGTGCAATGAGGTATGCGACGGAACTGCACGATGAATCAAGACGATGTGCTTTGAAGCTATGCGATGAGCATAACAAGGTTGTGCGATACTCATGCGATGACAAGGCATGAAGGACCATGTGATGAAGGTGCTATGCGATGGTTTATGAGGTATGCGCCAATCATAAGGCTAAGCATGGGAAGGAGAATGCATTCATTTGGACAAAGCATTGGCCTTGGGAAGATAGTTGAACGCATATGGCTAGGCAGGGCATGAGAAACAGGTTGGGCGCATAGAGTTGTTGGCTAAAGAGTTATGGCCGAGATTGGTTATGCGCTAAAGGGCCTGGTCATGCATTAATAAAGCTTGGCCATATGGTGATGATGTGCTAAGCGTTAAGATTGATTATGCGCCAAGGACACTCGAAGTTAGGAAGGGCATCACAGGCGAATAGGATAAGGTTATATGACTGGCATGCGATAAAGGACATGCGGTGATCTTGATGAACGCATGCGCCAAAGGTAAGTTATGCGAAAGGATATACGACCAAAGGTATGTGATAGTATGGAGGCTAGTGTGGCACATGGGAGGAAATGCGATAATCGAGCTATACGCTTAATCAAACATGTGGCCATGAAGGAGATATGCGATGATAAGGAAAACTTGGAGAGCAAGATGGAGCTGATAAACTTATCCTGACATATGGCTATCAAAGGGATGTCTTAGAATTCATGCAAATTGAGGTGGGCACCTGAAAAGACATGCAAATTGAAGGTTTTGCGTTGGATGAAGGTGGTGCGGACACTTCAGGCTGGTTGTGGCAAGGATTTGCGCTAACAGTATAAGTAGATGACACTTGGACATGCAAACCAGTAGGAGGTGTCAACACTGGGAAGAGTTGGAACACCTATAAATTGCAACCAAGGTCTACTTCAGCTCACAACACGCATTCACTTTAAGAGATAGTTAAAAATAGAGTTTGAGAGTAAGTTGGAAGAAGCCTTGCCTTAATCAGAAAGGAGGTTACATTGATAGTGGAAATCTTTGCGTTGATCAAGGTAGAAAGTGCAAGTGTTATTCAAACTGTGCGGGCAGACAGCAACACCAAGTTCAAACGAGGAGTTCTCTAAACTACTCGTGCAAATTAGGAAACCGAGAGGTGTACACAGAAAAAGGGACAGTCGAGCCAAGTGGAGGAAACTTGAGACTCAGAAGTCTCGAGTTGGAGTTGCAAGGCCAGATTTTAAGGGTTCGAAAGGAGGCTAGAGGAAACCAAGTGAACTTGGGAAGAGAGAATAGTCCCAAAAAATCATGGTGAGTGGTTTCTTATTTAAGTCTTTTAGCATATTTTAAATTATATGCTATTGTTATAAATGAATGATCAGTACCACGAGAAGAGCATGTGGTCGGGATAGTCAGACGGTCAATAGACCTAGCTTCTGAGCCCGAGATAGAATCTCACGAGATGGTCAGGGGACTGAGAGGTATAGTTCCTGAGCCCACAAAGGGGGATCTATGTGCACATAGGGAGGTAAACAGTTATAATGAGTAAAAGTTTTGACTATCTACTGTGTCTGTAGGTAGAGTTATGAACAGATTCATTCAAGATGGAAGTTTGCATAGTAACCTCGTGTTGTGATATTTTTATATGTTTATGAGTTGAAAGAGACTTGTAAAACTATTACCATTCATTGGGCTTAAAGGCTCATGTTTTACTCTCATTTCTTCCTTATAGGTAGCAGAGGAGTCCAAGTTGCTGCGAGAAGTCGAGGTCTGCCGTGAGTTAGATTGTTGCTAGATTAAGTTTGTAGTTGGGATGGGACTATTGTTGTAAAAGTTTATTTAAAAGTGTATAAACTGGTTTCCAAAATGAGTTACATTTCCAGTTGTTTTTCTTAAATTTCCGCTGTGAGTTTATTTGTTAAAAAAATAAACTAGTAAAGTTGGGCAATAGATGTCATGAAAGAGTGGTATCTGTTGTTCTCACGCTTCCTTTTGGGTTTAAGAGGTAAACTTGGGAGGGGGTGTGACACTCACTATATAACACCATTCATAATAGAGACTTACATTTCACCAGAATGACCATAGGTTACATGACCTGAATTTCGAGTGAGTTGTGAACTCCTACATATAAAGGCGGTCCTTCGATTTATATGGGTGAGAGTGGCAAGATTGTCGACTAAATAAACCTACCATTTTGGGGATTCGTTTGATTGGGGACATGAGAACACAACTAACAAGACATAATTCACTCATTCCCCAACGTCAGGGTAAATAGATAAATTGCTCCCTTAAAGACTGATTCTAGGGCTTGAACAATGGCACCACATCCTTTCCTGGCCTGAGAAGGGTTTGGTCATAGTTGGACTATGACTTATTGTTTATTAGAGGGATCAGTGGTATTTAAGGAGTTAGATGTAACTAAAGAAGCAAAATAGTAATTTTGGCCTAACTATACTTACGAGCAAATTGTGAAGTGTCATCGCGCTGTTAACTGGTTATATCCAATGGACACAAAAATATATCTGTAGTGTGAAGTGTGCAACTGTCGGTCTTTAGTGGAGTGCCCAACAGTTAATGAATGTTAAATAATTTAACTAAAGAAGTTTAATTAATTATTCAAGTACTATTGAAACTTAATCTACAAGTCCATAAGGTCCCTCTGTAGCTCAAGAAAGATTAATGAGAATCAATTTTGGATTAGTTTGAATTGTTCAAATTAATTGAGGAAACTAGTTATATGTGATATAATTAAATTAATTATATATGTGATATAATTGTATAATGTACTTGATACATTATAATATAAAGTTTATTTGAGAGAAAATAAATATTTGAATATGATTGAAATATTAATTATATGGATTGGATTCATATAATTAAATTTAGTATAAATGTGATTTATATTAAATCTCACAAATGATTGAAAGAATTAAAAACTATAGATTATATTGTATTTGATACAATATAAAAACTATAGGTTATATGTTATATTTGATATAACATATAGTTATATATACATATAATAAGTTAGTTATTATTATTATTATTATTTAAATTTATTTTATTTTTTTTTAATTTTTAAATATCAAAATTAAAGGGATGAAATTAACAACTCCCTCCCTTAATTCTCTCAATCAAACGTGAATGGGGCAGTTTTTTTTTCATCTTCATCGTTTTTTTCTTTCTTTCTTTCTTTTTTTTTTTTTTTTTTTTTTTTTTTTTTGTAGAGAGTGTCTCTGTGTGTGGATCTCTGAAAAAATCTCCCTGTAAAAGAATTTTTCTCTCCTCTAAAATTTTTATTCCCTCTTCTCAAAATACACAGAGCCTACATCTCTTGTGGATTCTCATCCCAAAAGAGAATACAGAGGTCTCACTTATGGTGGTGTCGTCATTGGGTGTTTATATTTCCACGAATTGTTCGTGAACGGTTTGAGGGTTTCATGAAGATATTTGGCTTCAAGGGTAAGCACTATTCTTCCTCTATTTTAAAGCATGTTGTAATTTTTCTCATTAATGCATAATTGTTTGTTATGTAAAATTTTTGTTCTGTGAAAATAAAATTGGGTCGATCCCTACTTCCGCTATAAAACTTCATAGTTCCTTCACTATTCATATTAAAAGCCAATATCATTATAAAGTAATCTATAACCAACAGTTAAGTACGAATATATATACCTTTATTACTTCTTTTTCTATCTTTTCTACTTCAAGTAAGAAGTTTTTGCTAAGTTCGGTAGAACTCAAACATATACCTTGCACATTCTAATTTGCAATAAATAATATCAATTAGTATTTTCATAATTATAATTACATGTACCCTTATTATAATTAGATGTACCATAATATGTATAACTAAATTTATGATGTTTTGCAGATATTATTATATCATACCTCATCTAGCTTTTTTGCATGTGTATTCATAACTCCCCAAACATTTATGAATGTTACAAAAAAATTCAAGTTTGTTTGATATATTCAAACTTAAAATGAGCTATGATATATTTTGAATATACCTCAGTAACTCCTGGTTCATTTGCTTCAATTCCTTTTTTTTGTTCTTCATGTCTCTCTTTGTTTCTTCATCAATACCTCCATCATTCTGCTAATGTTTTGTGGAAAACAATGACTATTATAAAAAAATTGGAGTTTATACGATACGCTCAAACATCAAATAAGTTATGGTATATTTTTAATATATCTGTGTAACAACGCCATCCCCTTCATGTCCTTCTTTGTTCCCTCCATCAATCCCTTCTCATGTGTTATTTCCATCCCCTCCCTCATATCCATTGTTTTGTTCATCATATTTTTCCTCACTTTCTTGTAATTTTTCATTCTTCGTTTGTACTTTTTAACTTCCTCAGTCAGAATCTCTATCTTCGTATCCATCTTTCCAAACTTTCTCATTACAAGTTCACAAAACTCTTCCAAAGATTTTGGTATTTTAAATCCTATTCCTACAATTTCTTCATTTTGTCTGCTTCTTTCTCCACATTCGGTAGTCTATACTCCTTCTTGATCCTCATCAACCATCTCATATATTCCGAACTATAAATAAGGTGAGTAACATATAAACTATGGTTGATAGCATATAAACTATCATTTGTTTAACATAATTGAAATAACTCTTACATCTATTTTTTCGAAGACTTTCTTCACTAGCTCATTCTATTCTGGATGCACATAAACCAACCAGTTGTTCATTTTCGATTTTCTATTTGACACTCTTTGGCAATATCATATTGAAGGGCCTAATAGGCTAGGGATGCATTCATAACCCCATATGACCAAGGCTTGTGGGAATCCAATAATCCCCACTTGTAAAGCACCTGCATTCTTGATCGATTGAACTATTGTCATATACACGATACGACCCCATGGATAATGATCAAATTGGGTCTCATCATCCAACATCCAATATGATTTGGATCCACTCTAATGGTAACTTGTTTTCCAAGAAGGAAGTTTGATAAGAAGTATAGTTTGGCAAGTCTCACTCGGTCCTTTTTTTTCATTGAATCTTTTTCTAGGAACATGTTCAATAAAGTTGATCTTTTTATTGTTTTTTGGTTGCCAAAGTATTTTTTTTTATTAAATCTCTTGCTAAATTTGCTCATATCCAATGTTGGCAATTCCCCACAGTTAAGTCATGTGATCTTTTCAAATTTAGCTATTCCAAACGTAACAATCTTCCCTTCAAAGTTGAACGTTAACTCATCTTGTCATGTTATACTACATTGTCGGCGGATTAAGTGGTATAACAATTGGGTAGGGAATTCAATAACTTGGAAGTCTAGGAAATGGGGAAAAGGACTACATCGGAACCTTTTGAGATGTTTCTCCTTAAGGTTATCCTTTATGTTTTGGATGGTTTCAAATTTTGCATATATATTCAGCTTTTGTACATTAGACCACCTACTTCTAGGTAACAACAAGGGTGGATCCAGAGTCGTGAAACAGTAGCTCACTTTTAAGTGATATAAACCATAGAATATTTTTAATATATTGAATATGAATATTTAATACATACCTTATATAATGTGTCCATATAGGGTTGCCTTGTATTTCCTCTTCCATAGTTTTCTATATTCAACTTAGCTTTTCCCTGATTGGTCTATTATATTTTGTGTATACCTTAATTAGCCCTTGATTTTTTGTTCCGACGATTGGTTTCCGTAACTTCCTTGGATTGTTTTGTCTTCTTCATTTCCTATTGAGATTTAGGTTCAATATACCATACATTTTCAATGTTTGTATAACATAATATGCATATTTGTATTCAATATAAAGTCGTATTATACCTTCGCAATCTCAACCTCCCTTATTTGTCTTTTTTCAACTTGTGCAGAAGCTTAAAAGAATTATTTGTACAATTTTATAAGTTTATAGAATATATATGAATTTTAGATATATGTCTCACATATCAATATTTATACCTTTTTTGTTTAAACAATTGGTATTTTTTGTTTCCTTGCCTCCATTATCAATTTTTCCTTTCGAACTTCAAGATACACATTGTCCTCCTATTTGTATGATAGTACATGAAATTTAAATGACCATTTATATATTATTCAAGGTTACAGTAAATGATATATACCATTGTTTATATATTGATGTATGTAAACCATACAGGAAATGATATATACCATTGTTTATCATTATATTTTATGTTACCTCATCGGTCTCAAGGCATTCACATACAATCTCCTGGAACAAATTTCATAAGTTTATAGTTCTTCATTTATATATTCCATCTTAATATATATAATAGAGTGTAAAATATTTTGGGTTATATCATGTGTTACCTCATCCATCATTTCATCTTCAGACTCAGTTGATATTTTCTTAACAAGGTTTGTTTCAGGATTTTCCCTCTACATGTATTTCACATAGAAAGAGTACTACATTAATTTCAACGAAACCTATTGTGTTATAATCTTATAATTTTGTTAAAGATATATACATCAAAAGAGTATTGATAACGGGCAGAAATGCATGTTATCATAGTACTAAGTTCTTAAACAATGCTGGCTTGCGTTAATAAAATATGTTAGATTGCGTCCAAAAAGCATTAAATTCATAACATTATGGTTGCATGTGGTCATCGCATAGAAATAGTTGATTTTTGTATTTTTATGCAGAATATGTGTTGACGCAAGGCGAAAAGAGCGATCATAAGAAATCAACGGACGAGCGCAGCATTACCGCAAGGCCTTGCGATGATTTGTGTTCGCAAACATCTGCTCAAGAAGGATTGCAGCATAGAGCCATTGCAACTTGGTGGGCACATCTGGGTGAAAGGCATAATTAATCACGATGGGATAGAAAGCTGATGACGGTCGAATCTGAATTAAGTTGACAGTCACTAACGATAACAAGTACATTCAGCTTTTTGGTGACAAATATTCGGCTCATTAGTCAGAGAATTGAAGCCATCTTATCTGTGCAATCATAAGAGAGAAGCTTGGGAGAGCGTTAGAAGTTCAAGATCAGAGAGAGGGCCGACTCCTGCGGAAGTAGGAATATCTTTTGAACCAAATAAAGATTGCCAGTGTAAAAGCCTCAGTCAGCAAGGGATTGCTACCAGGCTCTCTACCTTTAACTTTCATTGTTATTTTGTATTCAAACTCATTTATAAAAATGAAATTTACTTCTCTATATCTGTTCACTCTCTGTTATTTACGCATGAGTAGCTAAATCTGTTGAATGGGTTGAGAATCACTTAGCTAACTTAACTGGGGATCTTCATTCTATGCGATTATCTTGTATTATGTATGCTTCATTTGTCCATTAGAGATACTCGGGATGGTAGTCTAAGGACATGATCTAGGCTTGGGAAGGTCAGATTAGAATCTAGGCTCGGGAGAGTCAGATTAGAACGCATAATCAAGAGATAGGAGCTTAGGAATAAGTACTGTTTGCTATTAACACATCGCATGCATCCTAGAGATAGGATATGATTGTGTGCGGTCGCCTTGCCTTTATGCATCTTGCATCATCGTATAGGAAAAGAGTAGAGACTTAGGAATAAGCTCTATGGACACTTTTGCATTCAACACATGCGTCCTAGACTTAGGAGCATCACATTTGCATTGGAAAATGTCTTATTGTGCATGGTTGTAGCATGATCGCATAGTCTGACATATTCCAGAGCAACGCTAGCTAAAGACCTTCTCAACCCGTTCATCCGCATACTCAGTGCATCTATCACACAATCAGACTTTTCTCAAATCCGCTGCATTTGTTATTTTTCATTACCGAAATCAACAAAGAAACCAACAATTAATTGAGTTACCGGTTACCGCAAAGTTTTCTAAAATTTACCACTGCAACCTGTTTTCCCAAGTCCCTGAGTTCAACCCTGGACTTACCAGGAACTCAGTGGGGTTTACACTTAGATTCCACTGAGAAAACTTGAGTGCTCAATACATTTTCATCATCGCAATTCATCCATAATTCCACATCATAAAATAAGTATCATGTTTTTGGCACCGTTGCCAGGGACTTCGGCAAAATAGTGTGCTAACGGTAATTTTTTTGATTTCCTTGCAGACTCTCAATCTCTAGCGAATTACGACCCAGAGATTGAGAGGACATTCAGAAGAATTTTAAGAGATCGCCAACAACAATAGTCAGATAAAGAAGAGATGGCGGAGCAGCCTGGAAATGGAGCACCAAACGAAAACAACGTCATGGAGAATCCAATCCTGTTGGAAAACGATCGCAATATACCCATTAGGGACAATGCATCATCAAATCTCTATGAATTCTCTCCAGGAATCATGAGGTTTGCCCTAGATGGAAGCAGATTCGAAATGAAGCCGTGATGCTGCAGATGATCCAGACTGCAGGACAATTTGGAGGACGGCGTGGCGAGGACCCGCACACCCACCTTCGTAGCTTTATCGAAATTTGCAATACTTTTTGTGTTCCCGAACATCTCTGTCGAAGAAGTTTGACTAACTTTGTTTCCATTTTCTCTTTGTGATCAGGCAAGAAAATGGGTGTATTCCCTCGAGTCGGGAGAGATCTCTTCATGGGAACAGGTCGTAGAGAAATTTATAAAGAAATATTTTCCACCTACTGAGAATGATAAACGAAGGAAACTCATAACAAATTTTGAACAAGACATGGATGAATCGCTTAACGATGCCTGGGCGAGGTTTAAGAGGTTGGTCCGAGACTGTCCACACAACGGATTGCCAGACTACCTTTAGATGGAAATATTTTATCATGGTTTAAATCCCACTTCGCAAACCGCTGCCAATGCAGTAGCCACTGGTGGTCTGCTATACAAAACGTATGACGAGGCTAAGAACATCTTGGATCGTATCTCTAAAAACCACGAGGATTGGAGAGAGAGTGATTAGAGACTGAGAATCAAGGATAACAACGCAAATAATGGTGCTATTACTTCACTACAAAATCAGATGACTGCAATGATGAACCTAATTCAGGGAATTGCGATCAACAATCCAACACTGCAAAATGAGCAAATCAACGCAATTAGTCAAAACACCGCAAGGTGTACGACTTACAGTGATGGGCACGCAATGGAAGAATGCCCACAGAATCCACAGTATATTTACTTTGTGAAAAATAATCCCGTTTCGAATACCTACAACCCTAGGTGGAGAAACCACCCCAATTTTACATGGAAGAATCAGCAGCAGAATTTCCAACCTGTTGTGTAGAAAGAAGGACCACCTAGATTCTTCTCGCGCAATAACGGTCAGACAAGCAATCAAGCCAGTAGCTCACAACCGCCACAATCTTCCTCCTTGGAAAGCCTATTGAAGCAATATATAGAGAAAAACGAAATTGTGCTTCAAAGTCAGGCTACGTCCATCCGCAACCTAAAATTATAGATGGGCCAGATTGCGAGCGAGCTAAAGAACAGACTGCAAGGGGCTCTGCCGAGTTCAACAGAACTCCCACGCAACCTGGGGGGATCAGGTAAAGAGCAATGTCAGGTTGTGACATTGCGAAGTGGAAAAACTGTGGAGGGAGAAAGNAGTGGAAAAACTGTGGAGGGAGAAAGAAAGGAGCCCAACCGGATTACTCCCATTGCACTGGAACTTGAAATTGCGGTGACACAAGAAGAAGAAGGAGAAAAAAAAGCAATAGAGCCAGAAGTTGCGTCGACCTCAAAGCCAATAGAGAAGGGGATCGTGAGATTATAGTTACCACCTTTCCCAGACTAAGAAAGAAAAAGAATGAAGATGTATAGTACTAACGTTTTCTGTCTATGTTAAAACAATTACATATTAATATTCCATTCAGTGAAGCGATTAAGGAGATGGCTGCCTACGCAAAGTTTCTAAAGGATATGGTAACCAAAAAGAGGAGGACTATACATCGGGCAAGCTTTGTGTGACCTTGGAGCCCGCATTAATTTAATGCCTCTATCGATCTTTAAGTAGTTGAATATGGGGCAACTTGAGCCCACGACCGTGACTCTCCAACTTGCAGATAGATCTCTAGTGCATCCAGAGGGGAAGGTGAAGGACATGCTGATCACCATCGACAAATGTATCCTACCAGCCGACTTCATCATCTTGGATTACGAGGCCGACAAAGATGTGTCCATCATCTTGGGGCGACCATTTTTATCAACAGGTCGTGCCCAGATTGATATGCATAAAGGGGAGATCACTTTGAGCATCAATGGATAGAAGCTCAAGTTCAACATAATCCATGAAGTTTCCTGACGAATAAGACCTGCATGACTCAGACGACGACCGGAATTTGATTGAAGAAGAAAAGTTTGACGAAGAGAATGAAGAAGAGGATGCAAGCCCATCCATTGCTGACTGTAATTCGATCATAACAAAAACAAGCAAGGAAGAAGAGATGATCGAAAACCAAGAAGAAGATCCAACAGAAAAAGAAGAAAGAAAAACAACGCAACCGTCCCTAGTAGAACCACCAACGTTGGAATTAAAGACCTTGTTGAATCATTTAAAGTACGCATTTTTGGGGCAGAACGAGAAGCTGCCAGTAATTATTTCGTCCGAACTCAACAAAGAACAGGATAATGCGTTGATGAGCATTCTAAAGAAACATGTGCGAGCAATTGGCTGGACGTTTGCCGACATTCAAGGAATCGGCCCAGTGTACTGTATGCATCGAATTCGTCTTGAAGAAGACCACAAATCATGAAATAGCTTTTCTGGCTATATTTTCGGCTACTCCACTAATTTCATAAAGTATTATACCTGGTTTAACAACAGCTACCCAATATTCGAGGGATCCTTTCAATAGCGGCATCCAAAATGCCTATACGAACCCAATTCATTACTTCGGGATAGAAATGTAGAATCAAAGGAAAGCGGTCTTTGTTTGAGATGGAAAAAAAAAAATTGCAGATTTCTTTTTTTTTTTTTGGGAACATCAACGCAGACTCAACCTTACAATGAAAGAGGTCGTTATAAAGGAGATCATTAAATGGTTAGATGTGGGTATTATTTATCCTATAGCAGATAGCATGTAGGTTAGCCCCGTGCAGTGTGTGCCAAAAAAGGGTGGCATGACGGTAGTCCCGAACGAAAATAATGAACTAATACTGTAAAGGACCGTCACTGGGTGGCGCATTTACATGGACTACCGCAAGCTGAATGCGGCCACAAAGAAAGATCATTTCCCCCTATCGTTCATTGATCAAATGCTAGACCGCCTAGCTAGAAATGATTTTTACTGCTTTCTGGATGGCTATGCCGGGTATAACCAAATTATGATAGCCCTAGAAGACCAAGACAAGACTACATTCACCTGCCCATATGGGACCTTTGCTTTTTGTCGCATGCCATTTGGCCTCTGTAATGCGCCAAGCATGTTCCAAAGGTGCATGATGGCCATCTTTTCAGACTATCTTGAAGACTTTGTTGAAATCTTTGTGGACGACTTCTCTGTGTATGGGCACACTTATGAAGTCTGTCTAGCCAACCTGGAAAAGATACTGAAGAGATGTGAAGAAACGAATCTGGTGCTTAACTGGGAAAAATGCCATTTTATGGTAAAGGAGGGCATCGTGTTGCGACATAAGGTTTCCCGGGACGGGTTGGAGGTGGATAAAGCAAAAATAGAAGCAATTGAAAAACTTCCACCTCCAACAAGCATGAAGGCTGTATGAAGTTTCTTGGGGCATACTGGATTCTACAGTCGCTTTGTCAAAGACTTTTCGAAAATAGCACGACCACTGAGTGCATTGTTGAAGGCTGACAGAAAAATTGATTTTGACGATAATTGCCTCAAGGCATTCAGAATTTTGAAGAATGCACTGATTACCGCACCCCTGTTAATTGCACCTGAGTGGACACTTCCTTTTGAAATAATGTGCGATGCAAGAGGGTATGCGATGGGAGCATTTTTGGCACATAAGAGAAAAACAATCTTACATCCCATCGTATATGCGAGTAAGCCGTTAAATCCTACTCAGACCAATTATACCACCACAGAGAAAGAGCTACTTGTGGTAATTTTTGCGTTGGAAAAATTTTGAGCATATCTGCTGGGAACAAAGGTACTCATCCATACAGATCATTCGGCGATAAAGTACTTAATGAAAAAGAAGAACGTAAAGCCGAGGTTGATCAGATGGGTTCTCCTTCTTCAAGAATTAGACATAGAAATAATTGATCGAAAGGGGACAGAGAACCAAGTTGCGAATCACTTGTCTAGATTGGAAAACCCTGAGGTTGACCGCAATAAGTCAGAGGTGAGTGCGGTGTTCCCAGATGAGCAGCTGTTTCAGATTGAAGAACTACCGTGGTATGCAAACATAGTCAACTATCTGGTTTGCAAGCAATTTTCTAAAGATTATACCTACCACCAACAGAGGAAGCTTAAACATGAATGCAGATATTATTATTGGGATGAGCTGACTCTGTATAAAAAAGGGGCAGATCAGATTCTACGACTATTCATACCAAATATTGCTCAACAACGCATATTATCGCAATGTCACGACTCACCATATGGTGGGCACTTTGGAGGATAGCACACCGCAACCAAGGTTTTACAGAGTGGAATCTTTTGGCCAACATTGTTTAAGGATGTAGCTAACTATGCCAGGAAGTGTGATCGGTGCCAACCCACAGGTAACATTTCATAGAAACATGCAATACCGATTAACATCCTCTTGGAGCTTGAGTTGTTCGACGTATGGGGTATCGACTTCATGGGACCATTCCCTCCCTTGAATGGTAAAAATTATATTTTGCTGGCTGTCGACTATGTATCCAAGTGGGTAGAGGAAGTGGCGTGCGCCGCAAGTGATGCGGCAGTAGTCTCTCAATTCCTGAAGAAAAACATTTTCACTCGTTTTGGCACCCCGAGTGCCATAATAAGTGATGAGGGGTCTCACTTTGTCAATCATACTGTCAAGGAGCTACTGCGCAAATATAACATTCACCAAAAAGTGGCCACTGCATACCATCCGCAGACGAATGGTCAGGTCGAGGTGTCCAATCGGGAGATTAAGCTGATACTTGAGAAGGTGGTAAGGCCTTCGCAAAAAGATTGGGCAACAAAGCTCGACAATGCATTGTGGGCGTACCAGACTGCATTTATAACACACATAGGTATGTCACCATATGCATTGGTCTTTTGTAAGGCGTGTCATTTACCTCTAGAGCCAAAATACAAGGCATTGTGGGCGGTGAAGAAATTAAACTTTGTTCTGAAGAAAGTAGAAGAAGCGAGAAAACTTCAACTGGTTGACCTAGAAGAATGGAAGGTTAACGCATATGAGAATGTAAACATTTACAAGGAGCGCACAAAGCGTTGGCACGACAAACACATATGCGATAAGAACCTCCAAGTCGGGCAGAGGGTCTTACTATTCAACTCACGACTACGGCTTTTCCCTCGAAAATTAAAATCGCGCTGGTCCATCCCTTCATCATTAAAGAAATATTCCAACATGGTGCGGTGGAGCTGATCATTGAGGATGGAGGCCATACATTTAAGGTTAATGGACAGCGAGTTAAGGCATATTGCGGGGGTGATTTTCAGCCAACAAAAACCTCTGTGGATCGAAAAACCCAGAATAGAGAAAAACGGAGTGGCCCCTATACTGGCAAGAACCATCATCTGGGGCACAAGCCTTCTGGAGTATCCTTTGTTTGGTTCTTGAACTCTCATTTCTTCGAAACTTTAATCATCAATTATCTATATGTATTTTACTTATTACTACTTCATTCTAAAAAAAAATGTTGTTTAGTTTAAAATTATTTGACCCTCTCACTGTTTTTCGTATAACGATAAAGGCATAGGATTGCGGAGATGTTACACGAAGAAGTAACTTATCTCACTCCGTCATCGCAATCCAAAGAAGATAGATCGCCGCAAAGAAGGATGCATCAATACATAATGCGGGCGACAACACAAATTTGGGGGTTGTATTCTTCCTTCACTTTATTTCAAATTTTACACTATCGCATCGCATTTTAGTTTTAAACATTTTATCATAGCATCCTTTTTAATTATCGCAATCATTTAATATTGATAAATTTAGTAAGTTGCCGCATGTTGTCTCTTTGCCAATTATGATTTCAATGATGAACAACATGCTTCTATTTCTTTCGTATATACTAGAGTCAACTTAACTTTAAGATAGTTACCTCATAAAATATTTCTAGAAGTTAGGAGTTTGCTAGCTTTCTTTCAAACTCTCTTTACGAAGCTTTCTAAGAACATCGCATGACTTATTTCAATCTTTTGGCAATGAGGACATTGCCGCAATTTAAATTTGGGGGCGAGGTATTTATTTTCGACCTTGCTATTCTCTAAAAAAAAGGAGGAAAATGTTGAGAATAACAACTCCACTGTCAACACGATGGGGAAACCCATGTTGATAAGAGTTAAGTTGTGAAGGGCACTTACCCGTAGTTGGATGTCTGCATGACACACGTGGAGGCAAGCCAAAACGAAGGTAAGTCATCAGGATCAACACATAAATAAATGACCGCAACTCCGCTATCAAGTAGATGTGAGTTTAGTTTGAGGAAGAGTGCATTGCTCTTAGTTGGATGTTCGCATGACACATGTGAGGGCAGGCCAAAACAAAGGCAAGGCACTTGGATCAGCACAAGGTCAGAAAAAAATAATAACGTCAAGAAATATGCAAGGATAAAATCATTTGACACCCTGGTGGAAAAGTTTTCTTTTTGAAATAAATCATGCGATGTCCCGGAATTTAGTAAAGTTCTTTTGAAGGTTAAACTTGCGGTCTCTAGGTCTAAGAAATATTTTTAGAGGAGACTTGAATAAGACTTAAGGAAATTTTGGTATATAGGATTTGAATGAAGTATCCTTGAGAAATCTAGGAAAAGAGACTTGTGGTCGACTTGCTAAAGGAGATCTTTAGCTTAGGCTTGAGGAAAATCATTGTTTAAATTTGGGGGTGTGATAACGGGCAAAAATGCACATTATCATAGTACTAAGTTCTTAAACAATGCTGGCTTGCGTTGATAAAATATGTTAGATTGCATCCAAAAAGAATTAAATTCATAACATTGCGGTCGCATGCGGTCATCGCATAGAAACAGTTGATTTTTGTATTTTTATGCAGAATATGCGTTGACGCAAGGCGAAATGAGCGACCATAAGAAATCAGCAGACGAGCGCAGCATTACCGCAAGGCCTTGCAGTGATTTGTGTTTGCAAACATCTGCTCAAGAAGGATTGTCGCATAGAGCTGGTGAAACTTGGTGGGCGCATCTGGGTGAAAGGCATAATTAATCACGATAGGACAAAAAGCTGATGACGGTCAAATTAGAATTAAGTTGATAGTCGCTAACGATAACAAGTACATTCAGCTTTTCGGTGAAAAATATTCGGTGCATCAGTCAGGGAATTAAAGCCATCTCATCTGTGCAATCATAAGAGAGAAGCCGCCTTTCACCCCGGAAGCTCTATAAATACCAAAGGCATCCTTTAGAAAAGGGTTTCACTAGTTCAAAAGTTCCGAATTCACAAGTTTTGTTTATAGTTTAGCCTTGTTCTTAGATTTCCTTTTATTTTAAGGCAGACGTAAAAGAAGAAGGTTATGCCGACAGATCGTCCCAGTAAGCTTGCGAGAGCGCCGGAAGCTTCAAGATCAGAGAGAGGGCCAACTCTTGTGAAAGTAGGAATATCTTTTGAACCGAATAGAGATTACCAGTGTAAAAGCCTCGGTCAGCAAGGGATTGCTACCAGGATCTCTATCTTTAACTTCCATTGTTATTTTGTATTCAAACTCATTTATAAAAATGGAATTTACTTCTCTATATCTGTTCACTCTCTGTTATTTACGCATGGGTAGCTAAACCTATTGAATGGGTTGAGAAGCACTTAGCTAGCTTAACTAGGGATTTTCATTCTATGCGATTATCTTGTATTATGTATGCTTCATTCGTTCATTAGAGATACTCGGGAGGGTAGTCTAAGGACAAGATCAGGCTGGGAAGGTCAGATTAGAATCTAGGCTCGGGAGAGTCAGATTAGAATCTAGGCTCGGGAGAGTCAGATTAGAATCTAGGCTCGGGAGAGTCAGATTAGAATGCATAATCAAGAGATATGAGCTTAGGAATAAACACTGTTTGCTATTAACGCATCGCATGCATCCTAGAGATAGGATATGATTGTGTGCGGTCACCTTGCCTTTATGAATCTTGCATCATTGCATAGGAAAAGAGTAGAGACTTAGGAATAAGCTCTATGGACACTTTTGCATTAAACACATGCGTCCTAGACTTAGGAGCATCGCATTTGCATTGGAAAATGACTTGCTGTGCGTGGTTGTAGCATGATCACATAGTCTGACGTATTCCCAAGTAACGATAGCTAAAGACCTTCTCAACCCATTCATCCGCATACTCAGTGCATCTATCACACAATCAGACTTTTCTCAAATTCGCCGCATTTGTTATTTTTCATTACCGCAATCAAGAAAGAAACCAACAATTAATTGAGTTAACGATTACCGCAAAGTTTTCTAAAATTTACCACCGCAACCTGTTTTCCCAAGTTCCTGAGTTCGACCCTGAACTTACCAGGAACTCAGTGGGGTTTACACTTGGATTCCACTGAGAAAACTTGAGTGCTCAATGCATTTTCATCATCGCAATTTATCCATAATTCCACATCATAAAATAATGCATCAAGTATCCATATGGAACTATTTGTGTCCCAACTGTTTACATATCATCATCTTCTTCCATTTCTTCTTCGGGTACTATGATTCTCAATTGTATAAAGTCATCTGCCATGTCTTCTAATAGTCAGTCGAAAAAGTTTGAAGATGTTTGCTTTTCACCTTCATTGTGTTGAGGTATTTGTTTTTCATCCTATATGATAAATAATGAAGAATAATTTCTTATAGGAAATGGTAGATAAACCAATATATATTAGTAACATACTTATATCATCTGACGAAATGTTGAGTACACCATTTTTTTTTTTAATTTTCACCTTGGATCCCATTCTACTGGTAGATGCCAAAAGTCTATCACTTTTCCTTCTCTTTGAATTTTGGTACGATAATTTAACACGTACCATTTTAATTTCCTGTAGTTATTTGGAACTAAGTCATGTACACATTGTATATCAAATTATCATATGTATATATTCATCACATATCGACATATAACAAATATACTGAGGTAATGTATTAATAATCCCGAGTTGGCCAAAAATAAACTTTCCATAATGTCTATATCATTTTGGGGATAATTCATTGTGTATGTAGTTTATATTAATAAACACTTGTACATATCATTTCGTTTACATATCATAATATGTTTTGGAATTAAACATTTGTACATATTCATCTATTTCTCTGTATATGGCAAACAAGCATCTGTATAGTATACAACAAATAAGCCTCAGAACAATTATACTAAGACTTATATAAGATAGTATATAGCAAATAAAATTCAAAACAATCTTATGATATTAAATAGCATTTTTATATACTTTTCATCATATTTAAATGCTTATATATATTTAATAAATATCAGCCAATATATCCCCTTGAATTAACCTATGTATATATTTTGTCAAATATCAGTCTATAACAAACATACTGAGATAATGTATTAGTATAAACATGAGTTGGCAAGTTTTTCCATATTGTCTATATCTACTTTAGGAAAAGTTTTTGTCTATGCAGTTTATTATCAATAAGCATCAATTTATGCAGTTTATTACGAATAAACACCAGTACATAATCTATTAATCGTATATGGTAAATATAAATCAGTCGTTATGTTCACAGTGTACCTTTTTCAATTAATACCAATATATAGATTTTGTCTATAGTAGTATCATAGAGGGATATACCTTTTTCAATTTGGTTGTTGATTGTAGTAGGTATTAGGGCAATACTAGAAAATTTTCAATTTAGTCGTCGATTGTAGTAGGTATTTCACCGTTGTTGGCCGTCGATTATACATACGCTTAATGGTTGAACGCTCGTAGCCAGAAGAAGAAGAACGATCGATGAATAAGAAAGAAAAACCCTTATCAAATGGTCGCCTACAATCCATCGTCGATAATCCTATTAGGGTTGATGCCCTAAATCTCGTGGGTTTTGTAGTTTGTAATTGTAATGTACAAATATTTTATTTATTTAGTAAAATATGAGATGTTTTATTCGACATTTAGTAGCATTAACCCACAAAACCAATAAACTAACATTCAAGGTTATCTTTTGTAGCTAACATGTATGTAAAGACATACAGCTAGATCATGTTTAAGTGATAACCTAAATGGTCTATAGTAGATGGATAAGGTTGGGTACCTTATCCTGGTGACACTATGAACACGACCCGCTTTGTAGATGTTACAATTGTTGTAAAGTGCTATAAATGATCCGATCATAATTATTCATGTAGAGACATGTGAATGGGGATGTTCTAGACAAAGGAGTTTGTATAAGACCAAACCACGAAATAACTAGTCTCATTATATAACATCGTTCATAATAGAGATTTATATTTTACCAGGATGACCATAGGTGACATGACCTGAATCTTGAGTGAGTTGTGAACTCCTGCCTATGAAGGCGGTTTTTTTATTTGTATGGGTGAGAGTGCCAGATTGTTGACTCAATAACCCTACTTATTTTGGGGATTCGTCTATTTGGGAGATGGGAATACAGCTACACAAGACAGAATTCACTTCTTCCCCAACGTCAGGGCAAGTAGATAAATTGCTCCTTTAAGGACTGATTCCGGGGTTTGAACAATGTGGCACCACACCCTCTCCTGGCCTGAGCGGGGTTTGGTCATAGTTGGATACTGACTTATTGCTCATTAGAGGAATCAGTGGTACTTCAAGAGTTAGATGTAACTAAAGGGGCAAAACGATAATTTTGGCCTAGTTGTACTTACGAGCAATTTGTGAAGGGTCATTGCACTATTAACTGATTGTATCCAATGGACACAGAAATATATCTATAGCGCGAAGAGTGCAGTTGTCGGTATTTAGTAGAGTGTCCGACAGTTAATGAATGTTGAATAATTTAATTAAAGAAGTTTAATTACTTAATCAAGTACCAATGGAGCTTCAAGCTACAGGTTCATGAGGTCCCCTCTGTAGCTCAATAAGGATTAAATGAGAATCAATTTTGGATTAATTGAATTGTTCAAATTATTTGAGGGAATTAATTATATGTGATATTTATTTAATTTAATTATATATGATATAATTAATATAATATATTTGATATATTATAATATAAAGTTTATTTGAGAGAAAATAAATATTTGAATATAATTCAAATATTAATTATATGAATTTGATTTATATAACTAAATTTAATATAAATGAGATTTATATTAAATAAATATCTTTGATGAGAGAAGTAAAACTATAGTTTATATTGTATTTAATACAATATTAAACCATAGGTTATATGTTTTATGTCATGTAACCTATAGTTATATATATGTGTGTGTATATGTGTGTGTGTGTTGTGTATGTGTGTATTTTATTTAGATTAAAATTAATTAATTTATTTTATTTTAATTGTAAATTTTAATTAATGGAAGGGAAATAACTTCCTTCCCCTAATCTCTCTCAACTCATTACGTGTGAGTGTGGTGGTTATGGTTTTTTGTTATTCTTCACCAATTTTGTGGAAGAAGATATCAAGTACTCTCTGTGGAAAAAAAAATGAACACAGAAAACTCCCAGAACCATTCTCTTCTCTATTTTTCCTCTCAATTTCCCGTTCTCCCAAAATTTCAAGAGCCCACACAACTCCTTAGATTCTCCTCCTAGAGAATACAAAGGAAATTTTCGTGGTGATGTCCACATTTGTTCTTGGTTTGAGGAATAGAAATTGTTCGTGATACATCAAGGAGGAAATTTGTGAAGGTTGATTTCTTCAAGGGTAAGATTTTCTTGTAACCCTAAGTTTCCTTTTCTTATTCAATGAGCATGCTGTAAATTTAAGTTTTAATGCATAGGTTTTCTGTTTGTATTCTATAAAATTTGTTGTTATGTAAAAATTGAAATTTGGGACCGATCCTCGCTTCCACACTAGACCTTCACCGGTTCCTACAATTGGTATCAGAGCGGTGGTATTGGTCCTAATTTTTTTAATTTTTTCAGAATTAATTTTTTAGATTCATGATGGGTTTTGCATTTTATGATTTTATGTGATGAATGTTTGGAATGTTTGAATGATTTACAATTTTTGGATTATTTCGGGATTGGATCTTGTTTTACAACTTTTATTTTTTACAAATCTGATTTATAAGAACCCTTTATTTTTGGGGAATATATGTTATAAAGTATGTATTTGTTCTGTATTGACTCGTTCATGGTCGTTCCGGTGGATTTCTAGAGAAAACGAGGCCAAAATCGAAGGAGAATCTAAGGAGTTCGCAACTGTACAGTGACTACTATATAGTAGCGTTGCAACACTGTGCCCTAGTGTTGCAACGCTGCGAAAGACGGATTGGGATGATCTTTCCATAGTGTTGCAATGCATCAAGATGGAAAAAACAAACTAGTTTGCGCGCGGTTCGGTTCGTGGCTTGACTGGTTCAAGTGATTCGTGGCCAGTTCAGGTGCTGGGCAGTCCGGTTCATGCGGTTCAAGACTCGGTTCACTTGTTTTGAACCGGTTGACCATTATTACTGTAATAGATAGTTTTTTATTTATTAAATTAATATAAGTGTTATATTAATTTAACTAATTATTTAGAGTCCAATCCCGGTCCAGTAATTATTTTAAATTATGCATTTTATGTATGATTTATTTTTAATTTTATATATGTCATAATGTATGTCATATAGTAAAAATCCCACCATAGGTTATGCATTATTCATGCATCATTCATATTATAAATGTTATAATATATAGTTGCATGATTTAATTTTATAGCATGCTCATGCATCATATAATATAAGTATTATAGTTTATGTTTGCATGCATTAATAACATAGCCATGCATCATTTATATTATAAGTGTTATAATATGTAGTTGAATGTATGTATGGATGTATATTATTAATTACTTTATTACTTTATTATATAAATGTTATATATGGTTAGTAATGAAATAGAATTGCATGAAGCATGACACTACTTTAGGTAATTTTATAATTGTTATACTTTTACTTAGTGTGTCAATGAATGCAATTGTATGGTTTTAATTTATTTCATTTTTTTTATAAAAGTTATAATAAAATAAAATTAGAAATTAAAATCAATAATTCAGAATTACATGCAAACCTTAGGTTAAAATCATTTTTTAAAATAGTTTTAAAATATGATTTACATAGACCTAAGATCACATTTCTAATAAGATTAGAAATTAAGTTTAATCTTTTAATCAATTTAATAAGATTAAATTGATACTTAATTTAAAGATTAAATTTGTAGTACATGTATCTATAAGGGACCTTGTTGGGAATGTCCTAAACTCGTAGTTCGTAAATATTGTTAACATATTCTATTTATCAATAAAAGTATTATTGAGTATTTTTTCAATAAATTGTTATCGATATTGCATTCTATTATAAAAATCCAATAAACGAATTCATGACTATAATATGAATACTTTAATTTTATGTGGCAACATAAAAGACGATCAAGTTTTAATATATAGCCAAAATGGTCTATAAGTATATGGATGAGATTATATACTTCATCCTAGTGACACTATTGGATGCGACCTATTTTTGTATTCACAAATGATATGATCCCAAAATCATTCATGTGGAGACATATGAGTGGGGACATCCTATGCAGTGGTTTGCATAAGACCAGATCTCAAAAATAGCCACTTTTCTTTATATCGACTGTTTATTGTTAAAATTGACTATTTTAAATTTAATGTCCCAAGACAACTGGATTTTAATCCTGAACTATCTATGAACTCCTGTCTATTCAGGATTATCCTTTGATCTGCATAGGTGAGAATAGTCCATCAGCATGGCTCAATAAACCTTCCATTTTGAGGATAAGATTGGATAGATAGCTGGGGACATAGGTCTGCAAGACGGAATTCACTCCTATCCGATTTAGGGTTAGCAGATAAATTGTTGTCTTGAACAATGGGGTCCCGCCCTCTCATGATTGAAAGGGATATGGTTTATAAGTTGGATTATAAACCAAATTGATCAATAAAGGATCAGTGGCAGCTTAAAGAGCAAGATGTATTTACAGGGGTAAAACGGTAATTATGACCTAGTTATAAATGCGAACGACCTGTGAAGGATCGACTTACTGATTATGGTTAAAATGGACAGAAATATATCTATAGTGAGGATAATGTAACTATCAAGCTATAGTGGCGTGTCTCGATAGTTAATGAATATTGATTAAAGTCGGTATAAAGAGTTCAACCAATTAATCTCAAATCGTTGGAGTTCATGATCTCTAGGTCCATAAGGTCCCTCTACTAGCTCATAAAATATATCTTGAAATAATAAATTGAGTAGATTTGAATTGTTCAAATTCAAAATTAGGGTTTGATTAATTATATTCGATATAATTAAAACGTTTAATTTTTTTATTGAAATTAAACAAAATTGGAGAATTTAAAATATTTAAATATTTATTTACATGAATAGGATTCATGTATAAATTAGGTGTTTAATTAAATTAATATTTGATATTAAATTATTAATTAATTAATTAATTAATTAAAATTTGTTTAATTAATTATTTAAATAAAACAATTTCAATTTTGGAAATTCAAAACCAGTTTTGAATTTTTATTTAAATTTAATAGTAAAAATTAATTAAAAACAAAATTGGGAAAGAAAATGAAAAACTGAAAATTTCCATTTAGTAGAATTTTCCATCTTTTTCAAGTTTGAGGTGGATTAATCCCCTAATTAACATCCAAGCCCACTTTGTTAGTGGTTGTTGAACTGTCATCAAGCTGATGAATTAAGTGCTTGCATGAATTTGTTATTTAAAAACTTCAAATTTTTAGATTTGGAGGAAGTTTGTGTCCTCCTATGGATGACATTTGCATGATTCGTTACTTCAAACTCCATAAATAGATAGGGTTACTTTAGTTTTTGCCCCAATTGGTTTTTCCCTACGGTTGGCTCATTGAGGTGAAACTTTAGAATCTGAAATGAGGGATTGCACTTACAAGAAAATGTTAAGTGAATTTAACAATTTCTGAACCAAACAATGGTGACTGATAATTACAGTAACAATGAGTTGTTTTATTTCAATGACCTGATAACCCTACGGTGGCTTTTGTCCTATCGCACTGAAACATCATTGCAAAATAGATGTCACTTAGTGATGTAGGGATATTAAGTGTATTTTGGGCATTTCTTGTAAAAAGGGTATTTTGGATATTTCTTGTAAAATGACATATTGTATTCTCTTTTTAAATTCAATGTTACTTTTAGAATAGGTATGACAAATCCCTTCTCCTTTGGGTCTATTTAAAGGAGGTTAGGTTAGTTAGTTAATTAGGTGTGAACAAGCCCTTTCCCTTTAAGCCTATTTAAAGGGAACTTATCACTAATTTTAATCAATGAATAAAAACTACAGCTCCAAGATTCTTCCAAGATTTCTCCAAGATTCTTTAGTCTTCACCATTTGGTATCAGAGCGACCTCATGAAAGGACCTCATGGCGAGTAAAGGGCTCGGTAAACTCCCCACCCTTCTAATAATGCGAAAGCATCATTTTCTACTTCTCCTCAAACCACCAATCGAAGATTAGGTGATCTAGAAACTACCGTCAACGACATCATGGATCATATAAGTGCTATGCAAAGTTTTATGGCGGGTTTGCAACAAGAAATTGAAAAACTGACTTTGGACGTGGGAAGAATGGTTGAAAATCAACCAAGAACTCATCAAGAAGCACTAGTCGGACTCCAAACTAGTAGACACAATCAAGATCAGCTGAGAGAATTGTTGGGGATGATGCCCTAAACTCTCGTTGGGCCCTGTAGTTTGTAAACACTATATTGAACAAATGTTTGTGGTGTAGTAGGGTTGGCAACGGGGCCAAGGCGGGGTGGGGGGGGGGGCGTCCCCCATCCCTGGCCCCGTGGGGGAAATTATTCCCCATTCCCGCCCCCGTCCTCGCCATTTGAAGGCGGGGACGGGGGCGGGGATTCCCTATCGGGGAAACGGGGTCCCCACGGGGCCCCATTCCCCATTTCCCCTCGGGGATTTCCCATTTTTTTAAATTAAAATTTGATTAGCCCACAAAAAATTCATTAAATAAATTTATCGAATTCCTCATTTTTCTAATTCAAGTGATTTTATTTAAAATTTGACTAGTGCACAACAAATGAACAAAAAATAATACTATTCTATGAAATAAACACAATTGACAATTTAAAAGCTAACAAATCCAAATCCATTAAATAACTTTACTACTTAAATTCAATAAAATTTGAATAAGGAAGTCAATTAAAGGTAAACGTCTTATACATTCAAATAAGTTTATAACTTAAAATTCAATAAAGCTCGTCCTTCTCTCTTCAACGATGACTTCACAATCAAATATTTCTCCTTTCTTGGCATCATCTCATTCTTAGTTATATTCATTCCTACATTTAAAATGTAATAAACAAATAATGTCACACAAAAAAAACCATGAAATAATGTTAATCCTTGAGCATACCTTAGTCACCACACTATCTTCATCAAAATCGTTTGCATCTTCTAAAACAGTCGCTAAATGTTTAACCATTTCTTTTCCTATGCTAGTACCTTACATTGTCAAATATTTATAATAAAAGAAAATATTTATTAATATATCAAATGATAAAAAGATGTAAAACAAAATAAACTAACTAACTTGTCAAAACTTTAGTTGCAATCCAATTTTGAGCGCATACCAAAGTCTCTATCGTCTTTGGATGAAGTTTGTTACGATGTGGACTTACAATCCTACTGCAAGTACTAAAAGAAGACTTTGATGCAAAACTAGATAAAGAGATGGCTAATATGTCTCTTGCAATTTCTTGTAAAATTGGATACTTGACACCATTCAATTTTCACCAACTCAAAATGTCAAAATCGAACGTTCAAGGTAAGACAGGTTCATCCAAATATGCATCAAACTGTTGCTTCTGATTCATATTATTGGAATTTGATATAAACAAGTCATAATCATTAAAATCATCAAATTCTATATTCTGCGAGGTTCCATCTAAATTTCTAGCGTGATAATCATCACTTTCACTTTCATGCTGATATTCTATTTCCAAATCTGAACAAATTTTTTTAATCCTTTCCACTTCAAGAAAAAAACTATCTTCATAAATTCTAGGGAAGTAAAATCAATCAACTTTAATTTGTAACGTGGATCTAAAACTGTAGCTATGGTCATTACCCCATGAATTTTCTTCCAATACTTATCAAACTTTTACATCATATTTGAAGTCATGTCTCTTATCTCTTGAATGCCATAATTAGTAGACTCAGAAATAGCCAATTTCAATTTACAAATTTTTGGGAAAAAAAGATTAGCAGATATTTGGATCCATAAAATATTTCAGTCACGTGATGAAATATTTTTAGTTTCTCACATATCTCTTGTGCTAATACCCAATCTTGATCCAAAGGTAAACACTTATACTTTGGTTCTCATTGTTTTAATCGGTAAAAAATGGCTTTGTACTTTAATGCAGTGGCTAACATAAAATATGTAGAATTCCACCTAGTACACCTTCTTTATTGTGTTTCTTGACACCATCTTAAATAATGGTTGGATGACATTACAAAATTCCTTAAAACTTTCATGCTCAACTATTGAGAGAGGATATTCATGTCTTATTATCATCCTAGCTAATGCTTTTTTTGTAGATCGAAGTTATATAAACTCAATGTATTGTTCTTCTCTCTATTAGGATTCAATAGGGATTGTCAAATGCCTTTTTGTCCTTTATATGGGCATATTTTAATATGATCATGCAAATGTTTGGTTCCATTTTTACTTTCACCCCCTAATTTTTGTTTCCAATAATTACAAACCGCCTTGTCTACTCCATCTATTTTTTGTTTCTTAAAATGGTTCAAACAACCGATGTCAATCTCCTCTTTAAAGATCCCTTCTCAATATCCTCATCAAAAATAACACAATTATCAACATTCAAATTATCATCATTCGATGAGCATGGAGTTAAATTTGGGGTTGGATCTGGGTGGACTTGGAATTGGATTTGGAGAATCTTTATTTGTAGAAGGTGATGAAGATATTGTTTTCAACCTACCAAAGAATTAATTTAAAAACCCCTCTTTAGACTTGGACTTCATTTTCAAAGCATTCAACCCCAAAATTGAAAGCATTCAAATTTCAAAACGACCCCAAAAGCATTCAAACATACTTTTCAAACCTATTCAAGCCTAAAATTCAAAACATTCAAATATCAAACATACACAAATATATTTTTTAAACATATTCAAGCCTAAAATTCAAAACATTCAAATATCAAACATACACAAACATATTTTTCAAACATATTATTTATTAATTTCAAGCATAATTTTCAAAAATATCAAACGGCCAAACAGGAGAACGAAAGGAAATTTTTATCGGCTTGAACGACAACAAATCTCAAACGGCACCGACTTAAACTTTGAAGCCTTGAAAGTTGAACGGACAGATCTCGCCTCTTGGACCAACACAGAGTCTGATTTTTTCAAAAGAAAAACAACATAAAACAATCAAAATATATATATAAAAAAAAGACTCGTGATCTAAACAAATTTTGGATATAGCTAAACAATTAATTATTTTATATTATTCCTCTACCCTAAACAAGTCTTCGCACTCACAATCTTCAGTCTTCACAGCATTGGTACTGGAACTCTTCAATGGTGAGTTTGTGAAAATAAGAAGAGTGAGAGTTCAAACAAAGTGAGTTAAACGTACTTAACTGTAATCATTCATCAAAATAGTTTATAAACTTAAAATTCAATATAACAGGTGTATTTTTCAGATCACACCTTCGAGTGTCCTGGATACTCTATACAAATGAGTTTTCGATCATATGACAGATCCAGAATCTATTATCTCCTATATCGATAATGGTCTAGCATCCTCGTCCACTATTACATATCACTTGAAGTCGTGTATTTTAATAATTTGCATGACAATTCCTTTCAATTTCACTAGGATATAGCTACATAGTAACACAATCGAAATTAAGTTCCCGACAAAAATATAGTGAACTCCTAGACATGATATATAGTAGGGGAAGACTCCTTTTGAATGGATTCATGCATGGATTGCTAGTAAGGTCCACCCAACAGCACCATCCGCTTCGACTCAACAAACCTTATCATAATAATGCGAGGATTTCATCTGATCGGTTGCCATCTTTCTACAGTCCTAAAAATGTTTTAAAACCATTTCTTTTCCTATGCTAGTAACCGGAGCTGGACCAGCACACAAGACGGAATTCACTCATTCCACGAAGCAGAGGTAAATAGAACAAATTAAACTTTCCCTTGATGGCTAATTTTTAGACCAAGGGCTTGTAATGACTAAGTGATGCCTATTTAATAAAATAAACAAAGACATATATATTCTTATGGCTCTGAGGAAATAAGTTTAAAGTCATCCAAGTTGGAGGAATTAATAAGACTGTAATTGTATCATTAAGAGGCGATCAAATAGAGGTACTTAAACTAATAATAAAGGACGTTTAGATGTAACTATCAGAGGTAAAACGTGTAAAGTTTCTCGGCACCCAACATCGTACTTATCTATAAAGAAGCTATGTCTATAAGGTCACATCCAGAAATTGGTGATTACCGATTATATATCCATTTGAAAGCCCCGGCAAATAAAGGACACCACGAAATATAAAAGTTCTCTAAAAGTTAGTGCGAGATGAGCTGTAATGCGTGTATGATAGCTTTGTCAAGTGGAAGTGCCCGACAGTTAAATCGAGGATACGTTTGGTATATCGTTAAGATTAAAAGAGTCAAATAGTCCAAATTACTTAATTTAAACACTGCAAATGTGTACCACCTGTTGAGCTTCAAACTACAAAGAAGAGGTACCACTTAATGAGTTGCACCTTAAAGGTACCGTCCACAGATACTGATTAAGATGGAAGATTGCAATTCTCTTTTTGAGAGAAGTCCTCTGCATTTTATCTTTGTGAAAGAGTGTCAATATTGAAGCAAGAGAGGTAAACATTTTGATATATCATTGACCAACTGATATAATTAAAATTAGTTCAAATTAATATTTTTGATACAATTTGATTTTTTGTCATATCATTCGATACACTTATTTGATTGGAGGAAATAATTGAAAATATGGATTATATTAAAAGTGTCCATATCAAAGAGAAAAAGAGAACTATGGTTTACGTAATGTCGGCATATATCAATATTAAAACCTATAAGGTTACGTATTCAATATAGAGTAGCTATGAAATACATTAATTATTGGATTTATTTATTCTAATTTATTGATTATGAGATAATTAATATTCTTTTTCCCGATAACCAAACATTAGTGGCGTTGGTTTTAGTACAGTTTTGTCGGCACATACCGGTCCTCGGATACTGTTGAGAAACACAGGAAAATGGTTTTTTCATTTAACTTGACATTCCACACAATACAACCTATAGTTATTCAGAATTTTAGTTTGTATTATAGAGAATATAAGAAGATCTGGTACGAGTCATTCTATCAAAAAGTCCATAATCCGAATTAGTTAAACCATCGCTCATTTGCTGCAAGTACATCTAATAATTTAAAGTCATTACCTCGATTGAGCGGAGAACTGTTCTTCCTTCTACCCTCAGTCTACTACACATATCTATGTCCGAGTCTGCACCATCAACCTTTATCTAAACCACTATTCACAGATGCCCTCAACACTTCGCGCCTAAGATATCTCTCTACTGTCTGAGAACACAACAAAAGGCTATACTGACTAGAGTAGGGGTGTCTCAATTGTTTTTGAGATCCCTTAGGATCCGAGTATTATCATTGGTCCCGAATTTGAGTCAAGAGAGAATTTTATTCACTAAGCTAGATGCGAGATTGCACATATTCATGGGAAAGAAAAGTTGCTAAAAAGGACGTTCGAATTAGCTCTAAACAATTCGAAGGAAATAATACTTGTGTGAAACGTAGAGAAATTAGAAGTCTAAACACTAGAGTGATACTGTCTATAGGTATCTTCGAAACCTCCCTTTGTATTTAATCTTCAAAGCATGCTGTAATTATCTTTAAATGCATAAGCGATTTGTTCCTGAATTGGTAAAAATTTTTCTTTACCATGAATCTTTTCTCACACAACTTGATATTAATCTAATGGTGTTCGGATAATTATTTGAGAAGTGTTCCATCTAAGTCTCTTAAATCTCTCATTCTTCTTGATGCCATATTGTAGACTCTTCAGACAATCTAGCCCAATTTGCAATATTAGCATCCAAGAGCGTTGTTTTGGTGTTGAGAAATAAAAAAGAAAGATATTAAGCAGAATATTTGCAGCATTAGTCTCTATACAAATATTTCAGTCACGTAGATTAAAATATATATTAATGATTGTTATTTCTCATTCTATGCACCATTTACATATTCATCTATTTCGAGTAGTTAAATACAAAAGACAATCCTTGGTTATCCCTTATGTGACTTAAGCACATGTATTGTGATATACACAAGTGGATCATGTCCTTAAGCTGATAACGCTAAACTGTCTAATAGTATATAAGGATTAGGTGGGATAACCGCCCTGATCCTGTGAACATCTTGATCGGTACCAGAGCAATTTTACGTAACCTCTTGGTTCTCCACACTTGATTGTTTTAATTGAGATCGTGTAATGCAAGTAGTATGGCGTTATATACTGATACTCTTACTATGCAGATTGGACTAAACATTAAAGTAATTTTACGAACCTTCCAAACATCTAGTACACCTTCTTTAATTGATGTTTCTATGACATAACATAAATCTTAAAATAATGGTTTGGATGACATTAACAGTGAAGACGTGGAACAGGGGTATTTCCCTTAATAATAACTTTTAAAAATAGCCGATTCAATTGTATCTATATGACTGTGAAGACAGCACGGATATCGACAGAATTGACTGGATCACTTACCATTGCTAATATAACGCCTAACATGCGGTTTGTTATTGAGGCTAGAAGAGATCGAGACAGTGTCAATCATTCAACAACTTACAAATAGACTAGTATCCAGTTTCTTTCTCTCTATTAGGATTAGCGAACTAGAGCGAATTTCGTACCCATAACTGGCTTTTCTTGTCCCTTTATGAGTAGTGGCATTTGTGATTACTCCTTATAAATGATCATGCCTTGAGACAAGATGCTTGTTTCCATTTTCTTACCTTTGCAAACTTACCGCTCACTATATTTTTGTTTCCGAAAATATTATCATACAAACGGGCACTTATGTTGCGCACAGCATCTCGAACATATACTTTCAATCAGGCTCTTATCACCTTAAATGGTTTTTTCTGAAGGCAATCTCTCTGGTACTGTTGCATTATAAGGTCTATCAGTTGCCCTTTAAAGACTCCCTTCTCAAATAATCCCTCATCAAAATAAATCAATACCAACAATATTATTCATAGACAATTCAGATATTAAACCAAATCACTTTTCGCACTGACGCGAAGCAGGGATAAGTACGAAGTAGATTGCTGGAGTCTAACACTTAAAATTAGGGGTTGGATCTATGATGGTTACCTTTGGAATTGGGATAATATTGGAACGAAATCGTTTAGATGTTGTCAACGGACTAAACTGTAATAAATACTGGGGTATAGTATGCCACACTAACAGCTCCACATAGAATAGAGTAGTAAGACCCACCTCATAGATTCTTTAGGAGGTTAACATTCATTTTCAATAAGCAGTTGCAGAATCAATAGTCACCACCTTAAATTGAGGAAAGCATACAGTATTCAATCGCTGACACCCCCCACCAAAACATTAAACATAACTTTTTCACCTAATGGTCAAGGCATAAGCAAATCCGAAAACATTTTCAATTAAATAGTCAAACATACACCAAATTACTTTTCACCACAGTACTTTGTACTTATCAAAGGCCGTCAGAAAATTCATAAAAACAATTCTAGAAGATAGGTGAGAGACATGATCTAGTCCACACACTGCATCGCAATATTTTTGGTTCAAAAAACATATTATTTATTATATGTCAAGTATAATGGAATCACTATTTACAAAAAATAATCAAAAACGGCTACTAAACAGAGAACGAAAGTAATTTTTAATCGAGGCTGAAACGAGTCTCAAACTAATGAGTTCTGCTACAACGACACCTCTTTAAGTAGGACTTAAACTTTGAAGCCTTGAAAGTTGAACGGGAACAGGATGCTCTCGCTCTGGACCACAACACAGAGTCACTATCGATTTTTGGATCGAGAAACCAGAAAAGAGTCAGCGATACATAACAAATGAAAGATATATTTATTATATACAGTTATTATCACGTACCCGCAAGAGTAATGGAGGACTCGTGCTTGGATCGCTAAAACAAAATCTATGGTGATTATATAGCAAACTAATTAATTTGAATTTTGATCGACTCCATGTATTTTCTCTAATCCCACATCATTGAGAACAATTTCTATTTCGTTGAACATCAGCAATATCCTATACGATGTTCTTTGGCGATCATTGGGCAATTGGTACTGGATACTTCTTTATCAAAATGGTGTCGTTGAGAGAGAGGCGAATTAACAGGCTAAAACAGCGTGATCTTCCACATTAGAGCTATCTTTATACTACCTGGAAGTGGCGGATGCGGACCTGGACAGACGTGGAGATATGTCTTCTTCGAGTTTCTTCAATGGCGCCGGGCGGAACGTGGACCTTGTCTTCACACAGAAATCTAATCTATCAACCTATAGAATAGGCTCGGACATACGGACCTAAGACAGGATGCAGATCTGTCTTCAGTCTTCAATGGCAGAGGGATAGACGCGGAGGCCAGATTTCACAGGTGATGTTTATACGACACTAGAATGGAGTGGGTCTTATCACTACTTTTAGTGAAATGGAAGGTAGAAGACGCGGGTAGTAAGGATTTTAGGGATTTAGTATTTTCTCATTTTGGTAGAAACTAGAAGGAAAAATGAGAGGAGAAGATTTGGGCTTTTTTATTTATTATGTTTTTATTTTTATTTGGGCTTTTTTACTTTTTACAAATTTTGGCTTATATTATAAATATATTATACTAATTAATTAGTTAATATATTCTTGTTGGGAATGGTGTCCTAATTCTCTTGGAGTCTCGTTGTTTTGTAAAAGATGTAACATTTTCAATGAATAAAATATGTTATTTAATTTCTGGTCATTTATACTCAATATTCATAAACAAAAGCTCCCTTGGTTATCTTATTGAAACATTAAGCATGTATATGTTGATATAGAAGTGGATCAATGCCTTAAGTTGATCAACTAAATCGGTCTGTAGTATAAAGGATTAAGGTGGGGATAGCCTGATCCTGGTGAGACTACAGATACGGCCTGCTTTATAGGGGTTTGCAAGTGTTTGTAATACTACTACAGATGGTAAGTCCCTGACTATTCATGTGGAGACGTGGAGAAGCGGGGGTGTCCTATACAAAAAGTTTGTAATAAGATCTTGGAACCACGAGATGACTAGAAAACTCTGTATATAACGTCATTGGATACTAGAAGACTTGCATCCACTAAACAGACCATAGGTGACACGACCCTAAAATCTAAGTGTTTTGGAAACTCCTGCATTTGAGGGCGGTCCTTTAATTAGTATGGGTGAGAGTGGGCAGATTGCCAAACTCAATCATGCCTATCTTTTTGGGGACTTGTTTTGATCTGGGAGACTGTGGAACTCAAATCCACAAGATGAATTCACTCTCTTTCCTGAAGAAGGGATAAGTAGAGAGATTACTCTCTTAAGGGCTGATTCTGGGGCTTGAACATAAGTTGCCAACAGCTTTCTCTTTGGAAGAGAAGACTCCAGTCATAGAGAACTACGATTTATAGTTCATTAGTAGGGATCAGTTGGTACTTAAGAAGACAGATGTAACTACAAGGACATAATGGTTATTGGCCCAGCTGTACTTACGAGCGATATGTGAAGGGCTGTCGTACTATACTGATTGGTTAAGATGGACATATAATATATTCTATAGTAAGAAGAGTTTCGACTTTTGGTCTTTAGTGAGTGCCCTGGTAGTTAACGGATGGTGGATCCCGTGACTAAAGAGTTTATATTAGTTATTCACGTACCGTTGGAGGCTTCCGGAGCTATAGATCATGAGGTCCCCTTAGTAGCTTGGATTCTATTGAGGAATCGATTCTTGGTGTTGATTTGAAATGTTCAATTGACAAAGGTATATTTGATTATATATGATATAACTCGGTAATGATGTATGAGATACATCTAGTGGAGGATTGATGTAAATGAGATTTACATTAAGTACCATGGAATAGAAAAAGAACTATGATTTG
>NC_052358.1:10458703-10464216 GCF_009727055.1 Benincasa hispida
ATATGTTTCATGAGATGAAATATTAAAACTATAGGTTATAAATATAGTATGATAAGTTGGTTATCATTTATGTTTATAATAATATTAATTATTAGAAAATTAATTCTTTTTCTTTTTAAATAACCAAAGTAGTGGGTGGTTATTGGATCATGGTAACTGATGACATGCAGAAATGCACGTCATCTTAGGCTTTTTATTTAGAATTATGAGGGCTGTTAAGCAGAATATGCAGCAATTATTTTAGGAATTCATGAGAAAATGAGTTTGCATCCATCGACATTAGGAATCTCGGCTAACCCACTATTATGCGTTATTATGCGTTCAAATGTCTATTTTTGTAGCAACCGTAGTAAGCGATCGCATGCGCAGAAGCTAGGTTATCGCAAAGACGACCGCATGCGGGAATCTCTCCATTGTAGAGTCGAATGCATAAGTTCGATGCATGGATGTTGCGGCCATTAACACATGTGTCCATCACATTGAAGTTGCGGCTGTCGAGCGAATGCAGCCATCGTATAAATGTTGTGGCCATCAACCGTATGCGTCCATCGCATGGAAGTTGTAATCGTCAAGAGAATGCGGTCATCGCAGAGAAATTACGGCTACAGATAATAACCATAATAGAGGGATGATCGCAAGGTTGGTGAAATGCAACATGAATGTATATCTCGGGAGTATCAAAAGATGATGTTGACACTTCACCTACCATGCCATTAGCAGCAGAGATTCAGAAAAGGACCATCGCGCCGCGAGTGTCAGATTCGGAGTAGGTCCATTAATGCTGTCGGCGATCAAGCTCTATAAATTGATGCTGGTGAGCAGAATATCAAATCATCTAAGTTTCTACCTTCGGGTGGATCCTTGTGATCCAGACAAAAGAGTGAGAGGAAAGCTTGAGAGTTCTTCATCTCCTTCATCCATTCAGAGTGACAATCAGAGCCTTCGCGGGAGTTAGAGCTCGAGAGAGTCTACTCCACCACTCATCCATGGCACCACCGGCAGCCTTGACACACATCTGCTGGAAGCAAGATATTGCTTCTAGCTGGTCCTTTCATTTTTTCTTCTTTTCTTACATTGTATTGTATTGCATTTTGGCTTAAGGAATTAATACATTTTGTGATCAATACATTTCTATGTTTTCCTTCGACTCCATCTCCATCTTCATTTACTTAGCATCCTAACTTTCATTGCATCACTTAGTGACACTGTTAGAGTATCGCATACTTAATCATACGACTAGGAATATGAAGCATGTAGCAAACCACCGGGAGGTGTGCATTACGTGAGTGTTGTGAGAAAACCTTATTTGCTTAGTGTAAAGTTGTAGTAACATTGTCTATAGGTGGGCGCAATGCTTGTCTATGAGTAACATCAGCAGCAACGAACTGCCCGAGAGGGTAAGTAGTTGATCGCATTAAGCAATGTAAACAAGTATTCACTAGGAATAGGAATAATCTTACGCTAGCTAGGCTTTTGTGGTTACCTTGTCTTATGTATGCGTCCATCACACCTTTAGAGTTACTCGAGAGAGAGAGTCTAAAGAAATAACCTAAGACTTGAGAGAGCTAGGTTAGAATCGAGGCTCGGGAGAACTAGATTAAGATCACATAAGCAAGAATGGAAACTTAGGAATAAGTTCCGTTTGCTATTAAAAATCACGTGCATTTGCGGCGAGCGTGTATGGCATGATCGCATTAGTCTACGTTGGCTGGGGTTGCCCTTGCGGTCAAGCTTAGAGTTGCGATGAAGAATTCCTCCCATTTTATCTATTTTTCCATGCATTTTATTACGCGTCAAACAGTTGTCGTGTCTCTACTCAATCATATTCTCAACTACTTAAATCTGATAGTAGGTAGTAGAGTAGTTTTATAGCTACAACCCCCATGAATGCAATCTTTTATTTAATCTGCCGCAACACATCACCCGCATCACGACACCGTGGTCTGATAATTAGCTACAAGCCCGTGAAGTTCGACCTCGAAATCACCCGAGAAATTTGTGTTCGGCATTATAACTTGGCACGAGCGCAAGAAAACTTGTGACAGGACGCATGTCATTGCATTTGAGATCAACGCATATTTTCTTTCTAACACATGACACCGACACATGAGTAATACGCATAACCTTAAGACATGCATCGAATATTGCGTCCCACATAATTTTAGTCATCAAGTTTTTTGGCGGCTAATTTTTTCATTATAACCGTGAGTTTAAAAGGAAATGGTTTTAACTATTTTGAAAAGAAGTTTTACAAAAGTTTGAGAAAGGATTTTTTGAGTTTTCTCTGGCGTTAGAAACTCAAGGTGTCATCAAGTAAATACGATTTTACTAAATGAACAGTTGGGGCGGCTATAAACGATCGTGCAGGTGCCGAGCTAAATGATCGTACAGTATTGACTAAACGACCCGCATTAGCTTTGGTAGACGATTTCATCTGGCCTAAGGTAAACGATCGTGTAGAGTTTGTAGGCGACAGACGAGCTATGACGATGAGCTAAAACGATCGCATAGCTTTTGCTAGAGATCGCATAGGCTTTATCTAAATAATTGGGCACATATCAACCCTACGACATAGGTTTCTCGGCGTCATCTTCACTTGCCAGTCCGTGGTACACGATCGTTGTTTCCTCCATTTCGTTCTGCTCAACCAAGTTTTCGAAGGCAGAGCCACCCTCTGGATTCTCACACTGAGAATACCAAGGTAGCCTTATTGGTGGTGCAGACTTCACTCGACACACGGTTGAGGTTTTCTGAAGGTCGTTCGTGGTGCTGTGGAGGCCGTTCCGGTTGTTGTGGAGGAGTTTCGTGAGCTGAGGAGAGATCGGTTGAAGGAGAGTGCGAAGTTTTGTGCGGTTGTTCGTGCTGTGTTGCGGTCGTGTAGATCGAGTTTCAATGCTTTGCTATTGTCGAATGTGGTCCGACACAGATGGAGACGCTTCTGCTATATGTTGTAGAGTTTTACTCTTTGTTCCTTGTATTTACATTGTTGTAATTTCTGGAAATATTCTGTATAAACCGGTTTGTTTTGAAAGTCGACTGTAAATATATAGTTAGATTCATTATTTAATTTGGAATAGTCATTATGTTCGCTGCTCATCGAGATATATCTCAGTTCTGGAATTTGCTCTTCAGGGATTTGGTATCATAGGAGCCCAGGTTCTCTGATAATTCCCAAATTACAAATCTGCTAATTGAAACGTCTTTACAGTCCGTTGGTAGGTTTCTTTGCATTTGTGGTTAACCGTCTCTTCTCTGTCATTGTTGGATGTTTTTGATGAACAATTATTCGGGTTAAAATTGCCTTTTTTGTTAAAGCTTTCGGTATTATAAAGTGTTAATTGTAAGGGCCCCTGCGTTTTTAGGCGAAATTAACTTTGCAATCGAGTCTGTAATTCGAAAAGTTCAAGTTCGTCGAGTCGTTCGTAATGAAGCTTCGGCATATGGCGATGCAGTTCCCAACGAAGAAGAAGATCAAGCTTTGGTCGGATCGTATAGCCACAGGTAAACGATCGTTGGGATTTAACTAAGCAATCGTTTAGTAGTTTTTTCTAGATGATCGTGTTGTATTTTCTAATCGATAGTTTAGCTAATGCTAAGCGATGGGGTAAATCGTTTACCATATCGTGTAGCATTGGTTGTCGATCGCGTAGGTGCTGGAGGTAGGCGATCGTAGTGGGAGCATGCGATGCTCATCGTTTAGTAGAAGGTGCGCACTAGACGATCGCGTAGTTAGCAAGCTTCATCACTTAGTTGCTACCAATGCGATCGTGCGTATGCGATATGGAAGCGCTAGTTAAGCGATCGCTTAGGCGATGGTGCTTTACGGCATGGTAGTCTCTTAGACGATCGTGAAAGGCGGGCGCGCTAAATGATCGTGTACTTCAGGCTTCATCACTTAGTAAAGGTACACGATCGTGTAGTAATAACTAAACGATCGTTTGGATTTTTCTAGACGATCGTATAGTGAATGCTAAATGATCATTTTAACTTGGGAGTGCTGGTAAGCGATAGAACGAAGGGTTTGTTTTATCATGTAGATGATCGCGGGGTGCTTAGTACACGATGGATGGTTGGAGAAGCGATGCTTTACCAAGCGGTTCAAGACCCGGTTCTCCTGTTTGAACCGGAGACTCCTTGACTTTGTAATAGTTAGCTTTCTTTTTGTATTTTAAGGCAATTTTACCCGGGTCATCAACATTTATTGCTTATACATGTGATGTATGGTACTTATATGTCAAATTGTTTGTCATATAGTTCAAAACCCACCTTAGGTTGTGCAATTGATCATGCATAAAGTATTATAAATGTTATAATTGAGCATGAAGAAATTACATGAAAGCATGCGCATGCATCATGAAATATAAGAGTTATATTTTGCATGCATTGAGTATTATCATGCATAATCCTTTTATTATAATTGTATAGTCTAAGGGTGAATGGAAGCATGTTTTGCTTGTTTCATTGTTGTTTTGTATAAGTGTTATATAAAAGTAGCAATGAATGGACAATGCATTGAACAGGACACTTACGTTGTTCATAATCGTTATGAATGCCTTGTATGTGTTAGTTTAGCATTGTGGTTGTTTCCGTTTATAAGTGTTATAGAGGAAATTAGACCTAAAATCAATAATTTAGAGTTGCATGTGGACTTAGGGTGAACTCAAGTTTTTAAAAGGGTTTTAAAATTGGATTGAGATAGACCTAAGTTCAAATGGTTCTAAAGAGTTTAGTAACCTAGATTAATGTTTTAAAATCAATTTAATATGATTAAATTGGTTGGAATAAAACATTAAATTTTTTGTAAACCTATCTATAAGGGTCCTTTTGTCTAAGGCGGGTTCTAGCTAGGTGGGGTTCTTAAGTTGACGGAAACGTAACGCCCCTACCTGGGAACCTACCTGAAAAGGTGAATTAGATATATTTTCAACAAGCATGCGATGATTTGGTCAAAAACTCCGTTAAAGAGTTTAATGGATGATGATCAAAAGTTGTTCAACTATCCAAGGTAAAAGTTACTCTTGGGAAAACCTAAAAGTCACTCTAGTTACTCTTGGGAAAACCTAATAGCTGTGTTTTTTCTAAGTAAGCTAAACTCTAGGTTATAAAATACTCAGTGGGAGGAGGAGGCGTATCAGATATGTCTAAGATTCCACTCACGTTTCTCCCTGTATGTTCACACCGTGAGATTCATGCTTGGCCTCGAGATGCCTAGGATTCATCCCCCTTCGGATGGTGTTTGTACGAGTCAATATCAAGGTGGACGGAGAGAGTATTTATAGTAAGTGGGTAAAGGGTGTGTGTCAACACGTCCTATGGTCTCTGTCATTGGTTCACACCGTGAAATCATTCTGTACACCCTTGTGTTGCCTTCGGAGTGGCCCTCTTCGGATGGGTTTTGTACAGTTGGTCAATATCAAGGTGAACTCCAAAAATGGATAGAGTCACTTTAGGTTTTGCCCCAATCGGATTTTTTCCCTTCGGATTGGCCTTTTGGGACAGACCTCTAGGGCTTA
>NC_052358.1:10467581-10574795 GCF_009727055.1 Benincasa hispida
TGAAACACCTTTTGAGTTATGGAGAGGCCGTAAAGGTAGTTTACGCCACTTCAAGATTTGGGACTGTCTGGCACATGTGCTAGCGACTAACCCAAAGAAGTTGGAACTGTGTTCGAAGGTTTGCCTCTTTGTAGGCTACCCCAAGGAAACGAGAGAAGGATACTTCTATGATTCGAGTGAGAACAAAGTGTTTGTTTCCACTAATGCTATCTTCTTGGAAGAAGATCACATGAGGGATTATAAGCCACGAAGTAAGCTCGTTGAGAGGGTGTCCTATACAAAGAGTTTGTATAAGACCTGGAGCACGAGATGACTAGACTCTGTATATAATGTCGTTGATACTAGAGATTTGCATCTCACCTAAACGACCATAGGTGACACGACCTCAATCCTGAGTGTTTTGGGAACTTCTGCCTTTGAGGGCGGTCCTTTGATTAGTATGGGTGAGAGTGGCCAAATTGCCAACTCAACATGCCTACCTTTTTGGGGACTTATCTGATCTGGGAGCTGGGAACTCAATCTACAAGTTGGAATTCACTTCTTTCCCGATGCAGGGATAAGTAGAGAAATTACTCCCTTAAGGGTTGATTTCGAGGCTTGAACATAATGGCCATAATTTCTCTTTGGAAGAGAAGACTTAGTCATAGTAGGACTACGATTTATGTTCATTAGAGGGATCATTGGTACTTAAGGAGACAGATGTAACTACAGGGGCATAACGGTTATTGGCCCAACTATACTTACAAGCAATATGTGAAGGGTTGTCGCACTGCTAATTGGTTAAGATGGACACATAATATATCTATAGTAAAGAGAGTGTCTGGCAGTTAACGGATGGTGGATCCCGTGACTAAAGAGTTTAGTCAGTTATTCACATACCGTTGGAGCTTTGGAGCTATTGGTCCATGAGGTCCCCTTGGTAGCTTGGATTCTGTTGAGGATCAGTTCTTGATGTTGATTTGAAATGTTCAAATTGACAATAGGTATTTTGATTATATATGATATAATCGGTATGATGTATGAGATACATCTAGTGGAGGATTGATGTAAATGAGATATACATTAAGTACCATGGAATAGAAAGAGAACTATGGTTTATATGTTTCATGAGATGAAATATTAAAACTAATAGGTTATAAAATATATATGATAAGTTGGTTATCATTTATGTTATTAATAATATTAATTTATTAGATAATTAATTCTTTTTCTTTTTTAAAATAACCAAAGTAGTGGGATGGTTATTGGATCATGGTACCATGAGTTTAAAAGGAAATGGTTTCTATTTTGAAAAGAAACAGAAAGTTTTACAAAAGTTTGAAAAGGATTTTTGAGTTTTTCTCTCGGGTATAGAAACTCATGGGTGGTCGTCAAGTACATACAGATTTATAAAACGACGGCTCCAAGATAAATGATCGTGTAGAGTTTGTAGGTGACAGACTGAGCTTAGACGATGAGCTAAACAATCACATAAGCTTTTTGCTAAACGATAGCATAGTTTATTCTAAACGATTAGGGACCTATATGATAGGTCTTCGCCACTTCTCACTTGCCCAGTCCTGTACACGATCGTTGTTTCCTCCGTTTGTTTACCTCATACAAGTCCCGAACAGAGCCAACCTTCTGGATTCTCACACCGAGAATACTAAGGTAGCCTTGTTGGTGGTGTTAGACTCAACTCAACACCGTCGAGGTTTTTCTGAAGGCCGTTCGTGGTGCTGTGGAAGGTCTTCGTGTTGCGGAGGGAGTTTTGTTCGACCGAGAGATCGTTGAGAATGAGGGCGAAGTGTTCATGTGTGTTCATGCTGTGTTGCGGTCGTGTAGATCGAGTGTTTCGTGGTCGCCGTTGTCCGAGCGGTCGCACAACGGAAGCAATGGAGACGCTTCTGCCTATGTGCGTAGAGTTTTTACTCTCTGTTCCTTTGTATTTTACATGCTGTAATTTCTGGATATTTGTATAACCGTTTGTTTTGAAGTCAACTGTAATATTATATTAATTCATGATTTGTAATTTGGAATAGTCTTGTTCCGCTGCCATAGAAATCTCAGTTTCCGAATTTCCTTTCAATTCTAAATATATATAATATTTATAAAAAAAATATATAAGATCGGGGTCGAGGATACTGGCCCTGTCCCCGGACGGGGCCCAAAAAAATTCCCCGGTTTGACCCCATCCCTGGTCAAACCGAGGAATCGCTACAGAGACCCGCCCCGTAAGTTTTTTTGCCAACCCTATGATGTATTAATATATGATATTTTTCTTCACTTTTGTCTATAAAGCATGAATGTTTTATTTACTTTACCACAAACCAATAAACTAAGATCCCTGATTGTCGTTATAACTTAAGCATGTATGTGGAGACTGTTGTGAAATTGAATATTAAAGAACACAAAAAGGAACTTGAGATAGGGAAGATCGACACACAGATATACGTGGTTCACTAACACTGTGTTAGCTACGTCCACGGGCAGAGGAAGAACAATATTATTTGAGAGAATATTTTTAGAAATTACATCATAAACGGCGCCTCTAAGGTTAGAGAGTTTATATAGTGCACTACTCTAAACCCTAGGGTCATAATCATAAATAACTACAGTGAGACCCCCGTACTTGGTTGTTCAAAGCACCAGCAAATAGATCCAAGGCATTTCAACAAATCTCCACCTTGACTTGAATTCTCTCCCAGATAACAGATGTACCAAATGCAACATAAATCAATATCGCCAGACGTACTCAGACTTCTCTCTCATGCCTCAAAGTGTCCTACAAAGGGGACCACTAACAATTCAAAACATTCAGCAAGTCCAAACAATGTTGGAACTTGCCTTGTAGAACGGTTTAGTGAACATATCAGCAGGGTTATCAGTAGTACCAATTTTCATCACCTTAACTCTCTGCTCACCTCTTAAGAAGTGATATCTTACATCTATGTGCTTAGTTCTCTCATGATGAACTTGATCCTTAGCTAGGCATATTGCACTCAAACTATCACAATCAATAGTTTGGTCATGATGCAAACCAAGATCACCAACTAACCCCCTCAGCCATATTCCCTCTTTAGCAGCTTCTGTCAAGGCTATGTACTCTGATTCAGTAGTAGACAAAGTAACTGTAGGCTGTAAGGTTGCCTTCCAACTAACAAAAGAACCACCCAGAGTGAACACATAGCTAGTCATAGACCTCCTACTGTCAACATCTCCAGCATAGTCAGAATAAGAATAACCGATCACCAAACACTCTGTGCAATTCCCATAAACAAGACCAACATCAGATGTACCGCTAAGGTAACGAAAAATCCTTTTAACGGCTTGCCAATGCTCCTTCCCAGGTTGACCCATGAACCTGCTGACAATACTAACAGCATGGACAAGATCAGGCCTAGTACAGACCATAGCATACATCAAACTTTCCACTGCACTAGCATAAGGAACTCGAGACATGTACTCCTTCTCAGCTTCAGATTGTGGTGAAAGCACAGATGACAAACAAACATTTACAACACTAGGAGTATCTATAGGTTTAGTTAATGACATACCAAACCTGGACAATATTTTCTAAATATATATCCTTTCTGCGACAAGAAGAGCTTATTCTTATCTTTGTCCCTATAAATCTCCATACCCAGAATTTTCTGAGCAGCACCCAAATCCTTCATATCAAACTCAGCACTGAGAATATTCTTCAATTTTAGAATATCAGACTTGGACTTTGCAGCTATGAGCATATCATCTACATATAAAAGTAGATAAATCATCGAACCATCATCAGCTTTGTTGTGATATACACAACAATCATACAGACTCTTGTTATAGCCAAGTTCAATCATATAGCTGTCAAATCGTTTGTACCACTGCCTTAGAGACTACTTTAATCTATACAAAGATTTCTTCAACTTGCAAATATAATCTTCTTTACTTAGACACTGGAACCCATCTGGTTGGGTCATATAAATCTCTTCCTCCAACTCTCCATGTAAGAAAGTTGTCTTCACATCTAATTGTTCAAGTTTCAAATTATGATGTGCTACTATAGCTAGTAACACCCTGATAGAAGTATGTCTAACTACTGGTGAGAAGATCTCATTATAATCAACTCCTTCCCTTTGTGTGAACCCTCTAGCAACAACTCGAGCTTTATATTTAATGTCCTCTGAAGGTGATATTCCCTCCTTTTTCTTGAAGATCCATTTACAAGTGACAATTTTTCTCTCATTAGGTCGTTTAACTAATTCCCAAGTCTGATTTTTATTAAGAGATTCCATCTCATCCCCTATAGCAGCAAGCCATTGAGTAGACTCACCACATGACACAGCTTCTCTATAAATGGATGGCTCATGAGGATCCACCTCTTCAGCAACCTGCAATGCAAAAGTAACCATATCTTCAAAACCATACCTCACAGGAGGTTCAACACTAACTCTTCTAGCTCTATCATGAGCTATGCTCAGTTGATCTACTCGTGATCTAGAATTCTTAGGCAAAGCAACTTCTGACGTTCTAGGCACATTAATTTCTGGTTGCATATCAGTTTCTATAGTAACGTTTTGATTTTCTCCACCTTGATGTTGTAATTCATTCACAGCTGAAGTGAATTGCATCTCCACCTATTTATCAACACTACTACTTTCTCCCACATCAGTAGACGTCACAAAAGGCTTTACAGCTGAGTTAAGCATGGAATTTTCATCAAATATCACAGTCCTCCTAAGTATGACTCTATTCTCAGAAGGTGGCCAAACTCTATATCCCTTAACTCCATCCCCTAAACCCACAAATATACCCTTTTTAGCTCTTGGTTCTAATTTACCCTCATTAACATGATAATAGACAGTACAACAAAAAACTTTTAATAAAGAATAATCTGCAGGCTTACCAGACCACACCTCGTAAGGTGTTTTACAATCAATAGTTGTGTGAGGTCCACGATTGATTAGATAACATGATGTATTTATTGCTTCTACCCAAAACTTTCTAGCCAACCCTGCATTAGAGAGAATGCATCTTGCTCTCTCCAACAACGTCTGATTCATACGTTCTGCAACCCCATTTTGCTGTGGAGTATTCCTAATAGTGTGATGGCAAACAATCCCCTTAGCTTTACAGAACTCATTAAATTCATATCCATAGAATTCCAGACCATTATCAGTTTGTAGCCTTTTGATCTTCTTCCCGGTTTGATTTTCAATCAATATTTTCCACTACTTGAAATTCTTTAAGGCTTCACTTTTATGTTTTATCATAAAAACTCAAGTCATTCTTGAGTAATCATCAATTATACATAAAAAAAAAAAAAAACAAAATACCTACTGCCTCCAATAGATTCAACTTTGGAAGGTCCCCAATAGTCTGAATGAATATAATCAAGTGTCCTTTTGGTACGATGAACACCTCTTAGAAACTTGCTGCGATGAAGCTTCCCAAATACACAATGTTCATAAAATTCAAAATCCTGCACCTTGTGCCCACAAAGAATATCTCTTTTTGACAGAATTTGCATCCCTTTTTCACTCATATGACCAAGTCTCATATGCTATAACTTAGTCATATCATCCTTGTGAACGACCAACAATGCAACAACAGCATAACCTGTTATCGTGAAACCTAATAGAAAATACAATGTTCCATGCCTTATGCCTTTCAAAACTACCTCAGAACCCTTATAGACATACATTGCTCCATCTTTACCTTCAAAACTATAACCCTTGTTATCGAGTACACTAAAGGATATCAAACTCTTCTTCATTAGTGGAACATGTCTAACCTCTTTTAAAGTGTAGAAGGCACCATTATGTGTTCGTATCTTGACTGAGCCGATTCTAACTATCTTGCACACAACACCATTAGCCATGCTAACATTCCCTCCATCTATTTGCTAATAGGTTGAGAACCACTCTCTATTTGGGCACATATGATAAGATGCCCCAGAATCAAGAACCCACACATCATCAGAATGTGAATGTTCATTCACAACTAAAGCTAGATCTCCTTCAGAATCGATCTCGACTTCTTCAGAATCAATCTCAACTTGTGCAATAAAGGCAGATGCTTCCCTTTTGTCACTTTTTTCCTTCTTTTCCTAATTTCTTTTTATCTTAGGACATTCGATTTTCCAATGCCCCTTTTCTTGTAGTTACAAATATCATCTGACCTAGAACCCCTTGAATTTGAAGACTTTTTATTCTGGTTTGACTTCTGCTTACCAGAATTCCTATGTCCCTTACTCCCTGTAGCAGCAAACCCAGATGCCTGACTTTCTGTAACTGAACTTCCTACATTCTGACGGTCCTCTCTCATAAGCAACGTGGACTTTGTATCTTCTAAGGTCAGAGTTTCTTTCCCTCCAATATGTTGGATCGATATGGCAACCCTGGGGGGGAGGGTATGAATAGGGTTTAATTAAACTTTTTTTTTCTAAATTAACCCAATTAAACTAATTAATACACTTTTTATAAATAATAAGAAAAAATCAATTTATGCAACAAATAAGATGATAAAAATGTGATAGTTTAATTCTATCAAATTTTAGCAAATAAATAAGAACAAACTAAAACATACAATAAATTGCTTAAATTAATTGCAAAAATAAAAAGGAAAGAGTTAGGGAAGAAGACACCGTAATTTTTATAGTGGTTCGGTCAAACTCGACCTACTTCACTCCCCAAGCGCCTCTTGGGAATTTGAATAAAATCTTTCCTATTCTTTCCACGGATTAGAGCCCAACCGTTACACACCGCTCCTTTTACGGGTTCAAGAGCAAACCCGATCCTTTTCATGGTTTAGGATCAAACCATTACAAATGTTGAAATTTTTTAAGAACACAATACAACTCTCACTAGAGTGGATTTACAAGTTTAAGCACTCAACAAGTTTATCCTCACAATACAATAACACTCTCTCAAGAATAAGATGAAAAAGAAAAAAAAAATTGGGAACTTAGAGAGGCAACAATGGAGCTTTTGAGTTTTAGAGGATTATGAAATGTAAAATTTGTTGGTTTAAAAATTGGAGAGGAGTATGGTTTATATAGAGATGGAAAAATTTTTAGAAACCACAATTAATTTGGACCATTGGATTTTGGAAAAGAAAAATTAATGGTGGAGATTTTAAACTAAACTAGTCCAAACAAAATATAATATTAAATTCCTTTTCTTTTGAAATTCATTTTCTTTTTAAAATTAATCCAAAAAAAAAAAAACATATCATGTGTCAAAAACTAGCCGTTTGACACAAACATAAACTAATATTAAATTCATTTTATTTTTAATTCATTTTTTAATTCATTCTCTTTAAAGTCAATTCAAAAATTAAAAAAACATACCATGTGTAAAAAAACTAGCCGTTAGACACAAACATAAAATAATATTAAATTTATTTTCCTTTTAAATTTCTTTTTAATTTCAATTTTTTTATTTTAATCAATCCAAAAATCAAAAGTTCATCATATGTTAATCTCTTAATGATCCACTATTCAACCAATATGCTTCACATGTCTACATGCAAATGGTCTGGTTATGCCACGTCATCCACCACGGTATTTTCTCTATAGATTTGTTTCGGTCATATCGTCTTCGTTTTAGTCCGATTTGAGTGATTCAAGAGGTGTTGGAATCGTTATTCCGAGCTCTACGCTATGGACATATTAAAACACTAAAGATTTTAGTAAAAAATTGAGTTTGTTATCATCAAAACATTGATTAATTATTAATTAAAATAATTAATTTGAGTTTGAGGGCCAAAAAGCCAACACCATATATGAGTCAATGAAAGTCTCATACAATGGCGGCAAAGATGTCAACAGAATTAGGGCAGCATCCTCATCATCAACCTTAACCTCTACATTACGCAGATCTAATAAAATTTTATTTAATTGATCAAGATGGTCTCGTAGAGACGTATCTTCCTGCATACGTAGATGATACAGACGTTTCTTCAGAAAAAACTTCTTGGTTAAAGATTTCGTCATGTAAAGACTTCAACCAAAGACCAATGGTAGTTTCTTCATCCGCGACCTCGATGATGACGTCATCAGCCAAACATAGCATGATCGTCGAATGAGCCTTCTCCTCAAGAGTCTACCACTCTTCGTCATCCACAACAGCCTCCGTCAGTGGTGCCCACAGCCCCTACTGCTTTAACAGATATCGCATCTTGATCTGCCATAAATTTGTCGATCTTTACGTTCACGCCAGATATCTTCAATTGTCGAACAAATGCGGAATTTTGAAAAAACCTTAATAAGGCTCTGATGCCAGTTTGTTGTGAAATCGACAATTAAAGAACACGAAAAGGAACGTAGAGATAGGGAAGATCGACACACAGATATACGTGGTTCACTAACAGTGTGTTAGCTATGTCCACGGGCAGAGGGAGAACAATATTATTTAAGAGAATGTTTTCAGAAATTACATCATAAACGACGCCTCTAGGGTTAGAGAATTTATATAGCGTACTACTCTAAACCCTAGGGTCATAATCGTAAATATCTGCAACGAGACCCCCGTACTTGGTTGTTCGAAGCGCCAGCAAACAGATTCAAGGCATTTCAACAGAGACATACAGGTGGATCATACCTTAAGTGATAAGAAAAATGATCTATAGTATATGGATATAGGAGGGAAACCTTATCATGGTGACGATACGAATGAGGCTCGCTTTGTTGAATAGTTACAAATATTGTGACTTGCTACAAATGGTCTAATCCTAATCATTCATGTGGAGACATACGAGCGGGGGCATCCTATACAAAGGAGTTTGTATAAGACCGGACCACAAAGTGTTATAGTCTCATTATATAATGTCGTTCATGACAGAAACTTCACTTCACTAGGATGACCATAGGTAACATGACCTCAATCCTGAGTGAGTTAAGAACTCCTGCCTTTGAGGGCGGTCCTTTGATTTTCATGGGTGCGAGTGGCTAGATTGTCGACTTAAACCTACCAGTTTGAGGATTCGTCTGATTTGGGAGCTGGGAACTCAGCTATATAAGATGGAATTCAATCCTTCCCCAAAGCAGGGGTAAGTAGATAGATTGCTCCCTTAAGGGCTGATTCCGGGGTTAAACGATGTTGCACAACACACCTTCTCATGGCTCAAGAGGTGTTCCTAAATAGTAGGACTATGTTGTATTATTCATTAGAGGGATTAGTGGTACTTAAGAAGTTAGATGTAACTACAGGGGCAAAACGGTAAATTAGCCCAACTGTACTTACAAGCATCTGTGAAGGGTTATTGTATTGTTGATTGGTTATATCCGATGGACACAGAAATATATCTGTGGTGAGAATAGTGCAATTTTTGGTGTTTAGTGGAATGCCTATAGTTAACGGATGGTGGATCTTGTGGCTAAAGAGTTTAGTCAGCTATTCACGTATCATTGGAGCTTCGAGCCATAGGTCCATAAGGTCCCCTTGGTAGCTCAATGGATTCAAGTTGAGAATTAGTTTTGGGTCAATTTGAAGTGTTCAAATTGACAAGAAGGAGTTTGATTATATGTGACATAATTAAACGGGTCAATTATATATGATATAGTTGACATGATGTATGAGATACATTAATTGGAGGAAAAGGATATAAGTATGATTTATTCTAGTGGAGAAGAAAAGGCTATGGTTTATATGTTGCATATGATGTGATATTAAACTATAGGTTATAAATATAATATGATTATATTTATTTTTAAATTAAACAATTATGAGATAATTTTTGGTTTTTCTCCATAACCGCACAAGATAGTGGGAGATTACATTCAGTTTTCGTAACTGAAGGATAAAATGAAAATAGTTTTTATTTTGCAAAGAGATCGATTAATCGCTTCACGATTGAGTACACTGCCGATTGTCTAATAAACAAGAGCCTACATGATAGCTCAAGTGATCCTAAACGATCGTGTATACGCGCATATTACCTAAACGATCGCATAGTCATTTCTAAATGATCGCGTTCCCGAGCGATTTTACTAAACGATCGTCTAAATGATCAGGCCCTTTTTACTACACGATCGTGTACCTTTTGCTAAATGATCAAGCATCCGTCTATGTGATAGACTCCATATCTCTTACACTTGCTTGTTCGTGGTAAACGATCATTGTTTCCTCCTCCCCTCTACCAAATCCAACAGAGCTCACACCTCTTGGATTATCACTCCGAGAATACCAAGGTTTCCGAGTGGTTGCGTCCTCTTTTCTACCTATTCGTGAGAAGTCCGTTCGGTGGTAGACGACAGCGAGATTTGGTGGACGATAGATTTGACGATCTCAATGACAATAAGAGTTACTGGCTTGATGAGAGCGAGATTAATAGAGAAGAAGAGTTCTTCAAGAGGTATGTCTCTCGCTCCTTTGTTGTGTAAGTTTGAAAAGCATGTCGTAATTTGTTGTTAAATGCATAACTTGTATGTTTGATTGTGATTAGTGCGCTAAACGATCAAGTGCCTCATGCTTCATCGCATTGTAAATGGTACTTTATCATTGCTAAAAAATCGTGGATACCCGGCCAGTTTCCTAACGATCGAGGAGGTTTCGCCCGGGTGGTTCAAAACCCGGTTCGCCTGTGAACCGGTTTGCTCAATGGAAAAATGTAATAGATAGAATTTTATTTCTGATTTTGAGGCGGTTCATCCCGGTCCATTAATTTTTTGTGAATGTACATAGGATGTATGCTTGATTATATGTCATATGGTATGCCATATAGTTGAAATCCCACCTTAGGTTATGCATTGGTCATGCATCATCTCTAATTGTAAGTGTTATGATTTAGAGAAGCATGATTTAAATTACATAAAAGCATGCTCATGCATCATATAATATAAGAGTTATATTTATGCATGCATCATCTTTATATTATAAGTGTTATAGTATAAGGGTGTATAGAGCATGTTTGCTTAGTTCATTACAAGTATATAAGAGTTATATATATAATGAATGGACATTGCATGAAGCATGACACATAGGTTAAATTTACAAGTGTTATAAATACCTAGTTGTGCATGGCAATGTGTATGGGTTTTAGTTGTTTCTTTTATAAGAGTTATAAGGAAATTAGAACTAAAATCTATAAGAAAGACATGCATGCGGACTTAGGCTTGTATCATGGTTTTAAAAGTGTTTTAAAACTTTGTAGAGATAGACCTAAGATCACGGTTCTAATAAGATTATCAACTTAGGGTTTAATCTTTTAATCAGTTTATTAGGAATAAATTGATTAATAAAAGATTAAAAGTGTAGCAAATCTATCTATAAGGGACTTTTGTCTAAGGCAGGTTCTGTCTAGGTTAGGGTATTTAAGCTGACGGAAACGGATTACCCCTTCCTGGGAACCTATCTAGAAAGGTGAATTAGATAGATTTGATGCATGCATGCAAATTTGATGACAGTCTGTTAAAGAGTTTAATGTGACTACTTGAACTTGTTTAATTTCAAAGACAAGAGTTGTTTTTTAGCCAATTAAACTGACTTAGATAAAATCAGTAGTCGGATGGTTAGCCAATTAAACTGACTTAGATAAAATCAGTATTCGGATGGTTAAGTTTAACTTCTAGGTAGAATATTCAGTGGGAGGTATTTGGGGTATATGATACTTCATTTAAACCTCTTCGCGTTTCTCCCTTTATGTTCACACCGTGAGATCTATCCTCGGCCTCGTGGCACCCTGGGAGTGTCCCCCTAAAGAATGGTGTTTGGGTAGGTCAATATCAAGGTGGACAGAGAGAATGTTCTAGTAAGTGGGAGCAAGACGTGCAACAGCATATCCCACAGTCTCTCTCGTTAGGTTGGATAATATTTTTGTGCATCGGCTCGACGCACCCTAGGAGTGTCCCCCTATAGGATGCCAATTTTGCACAATTCTTTATCTGATCTCCTATATAGGATAAGGTCGCTTTAGTCTTTTATCCTAATATGTTTTTTCCCTATGATGGGCACATCAGGGTAGGACTTTAGGGCTGAAATGAAGGGTTACACTTACGCAAAATTGTTAAGGGTTAACAGTTTTGGACCGAACGAATGGTGACTATTAGGTGCAGTTATAAGAGTTGTTTCTGTTTAATTGTTGAGAGTGTCTCATCCCAGTGAAAGGGCATCTGATCACCCCACCAGTGACGTTTGTCCTACCTCGCTAGGGCATTATTGCGAAATAGAAGTCTTTTCACTTAGGGTACTTGGAAACTATTTTGCTAAATCTAAAGTGTAGGATTGTATCAACAGCAGCAGAAGCACAAGGATCATCTAAGCACTCAAATTCACTAATTTTGGCATAATATAAAGCATGCTTCTGCAGAAAAATGGGTTTCAAGACATACCTCTTGTAGAACTTCTTCAAAGCTCCATCTCCAGCTGCTATCTTCTCCATATCTTATTGTAGACCACCTCAAGATCATCCCCACTATTCTCTTGGTGCTCTAGATTGAGTTGTGGGACTCAAAACAAGCTTGAATCAAGGGATGAAGGAGAAAAGCTCACTGTTGCAACCTTGTTGAATAACCTTTCTTCAAACCAGTTTTTCTCTCAAAACTCTTTTGATTGCATGCCCGATTTTCACTCTAATCTCTTCATTATATTGCAGATCAATATACAAAGAGAAGAGCTGCATGAGTTGCAGCTCATGCTTTGAGAAGACAAAGGCAAGACATTGCAATATGTGTGAGCTAGTTAGGTGATGGATAATGGAAAAATCCATTTTTCCATTTTGTGTTTTTGTTTTCTTTTCCTTTTTCAATTTTATCTCAAAATCAAAAAAAATTGATTTAAAAAATCTATTTTTATTTTAAAAAATGAAAATTTAATTATTTTCATAAATTAATTATTAAATAAAACTTAATTAATTTAATATCAAATATTAAATTAATTTTAACACATACCCACCTTTATATATTTAAATCATATTTAAATATAAATTCTCCTATTCCGTTTAATTCTAAAATTAAACATATAATTATATCTCATATAATTACTAATTCCCTTAATTCTAATTTAAACGTTTCAAATTAACTTATCACGCTATTCTAGAGTTAGTAGGGGGACCTCGCGGACCTACAGATCATGGGCTCTAACGATCCGAGATTAATTGGCTAAACTCATTAGACCAAATTAATCTTCATTCGTTAACTAATGGGTCATTCCACTAAAGCCCATGGTTGCACTCCCCTCACTGTAGATATATTATGTCCACATGATTTAACCATAATCAGCAAGTCGACCCTTCACAGGTTGTTCGTAATAACGGCTGGGTCAAATATCTGTTTTACCCCAGAGATTACGTCTTATTCCTCAAGTCTCTACTGATCTTCTAATGAACAACTGGTTTGTGATCCAATCACCAAACCAAACTCTCTCAGCCCAGTGAGAGGGTGGGGCCCCTTGTTCAAGATCTAGATTCAGTACTTGAGAGAACAACCTTTCTCTTATCCCTAAATTGGTAGGCGTGAACTCCATCTTGCAAGGCTATATCCCCAGCTATTCATCCGGTCTTATCCCCAAAATGGTAAACTTATTGAGCAGTACTGCTAGACTACTTTCACCGTTTGCAGATCAAAGGATAATCCCGAACAAACAGGAGTTCATAGCTAGTTTAGGATTAAGATCGAGTTAACCTAGGTTATATAGGTGAAATAGTCAGTCTTAAACAGTAAACAACATTATAAAGTAAGAGTGACTTATTTTTTGGTCCTGATCTTGTGCAAACTCATTGCATAGGACGCCCCCACTCTTCATGTCATAACATGTACGAATTAGGATCACATCGTATGTAGCACATTACAACTCTTTGTAACAACTACAAAGTAGGCCGCATCTAATGGTGTTACCAGAATAAGGTACCCAACCTCATTCATGTACCATGGATCATTTTGACTATTTACTCAAACTCGATCCACTCTTATGTCTCCATATAAAGTTCAAGTACTCATAAAATAGTCATGGGTCTTAGTTTATTGGATTTAGATTTTCATACAATTTATGAGATCAACAACAAGTATATTAATAATAGAAAATGTTTATCATTTTACAAACTGTGAGTTTTTAAGACATAAAACCCAACATAAAGTTGGTGTTAAAATGTGGTATTGTATAGACTTATTAAGTTTGTTCATTTTTTCAGCAACGTAATTATGGCTACAACCACATTAACTCTACTTAGCGCCGAAAAACTGACTGGTGAAAACTACGATAGTTGGAAACATACGATCACAACCATTTTAATCATCGATGATCTCAGATTCGTCCTTACAAAGGAGTGTCCTCCTATTCCACCTCCTAACACCGTCGAAATGTTCGAGAGGCCTATGAGCGTTGGACACGAGCGAATGAGAAGCCCCGAGTCCATATCTTAGTCAGTCTTAATGACATTTTAGCCAAGAAGCATGAGTCTATGGTCTCAGCGTGTGAGATCATGGAGTCCCTACGGGAAATGTTCGAATAATTGTTTAGACAGCTCAAGCATGAGGCTCTTAAATGCATCTTCAACATCAAAATGGAGGAAGGCACCTTTGTTCGAGAACATGTAGCTTCATGTGATGGTCCACTTCAATATGGCAGACATGAATGGGTCTCGAATTGATGAGGGCAGGCAAGATAGCATTATCTTGCATTCGTTGTTGGATACCTTCCTGCACATTGTTAGTAATGCCATACTGAACAAAGTGAACTATACCCTTACAACTCTCCTCAATGAGTTGCAAACATTCCAATCCTTACTGAAAAGTAAGGAGAAGAAGGTTGGTGAGGCAAATGCTGCCTCGTCATCAAAGAAGTTCCAACGAGGTTCAACCTCAGGGACTAAGTTTGCACCTTCTACTTCTAACACTACGAAGTGGAAGAAGAAAAAGGGTGGTAAAGGGAAGGGGAAGGCGCCTACTAACCCACCGCCTTCGCTCAACGGGGAAGGCGACCAGCGCCCGGAGACAAAGGAAATTGTTTCCATTGTAACCAGGATGGGCACTGAAAGAGGAGTTGTCCTCACTGGATCAAGGAGAAGAACAAGGCTAAGGCTAAGGCCAAGGCAAAACAAGGTAAATATGTTTTATTGGTGTTAGAAAATTGTTTAGTGGAGAATGATGATTCTGCTTGGATTATTGACTATGGGGCCACTAATCATGTTTGTTCTTATTTTCAGGGGTTTAGATCCTGGCAGCAACTGGAAACTAATGAGATGACGATGCGAGTAGGCACTGGGCACATCGTCTCAGCTGTGGTAGTGGGAGGAGTTCAGTTGACTTTGCAGAAGAAATTTCACATTTTAAATAATGTTTATGTAGTTCTTCAGTTGAAAAAGAACTTAATTCCTGTAAAGTGTCTAATACAGTTTAAATATACTCTGAATTTTCAATTGAATAAAGTATTTATTCATAAAGATGGAGTTGAAATCTGTTCAGCATATTTGGAAAATAACTTGTATGTGTTAAAGTCGTTAGCAACGAGTTCCCTCTATAACATTGGGATGTTTAAAACTGCCGTAACTCAAAATAAGTGTCAAAAGGTTTCTCCAAAAGAAAATGGCCAACTTTGGCACCTTCGATTAGGGCACATCAATCTCAATAGGATTGTGAGGTTGGTGAAGAATGGACTTCTAAGTGAGTTAAGGAAAATTCTTTATTGGTATGCGAATCTTGCCTTAAGGGTAAGATGATTAAAAGACCTTTTACTGGAAAAGGTTATCGAGCCAAAGAGCCTCTACAGTTAGTGCATTCTGACCTTTATGGTTCGATGAATGTGCGTGCCAGGGGAGACTATGAGTATTTCGTCACCTTTACTGATGATTACTCTAGGAATGGGTATGTTTATTTGATGCAATGGAAGTCTGAATCCTTTAAAAAGTTCAGAGAGTTCAAGGATAAAGTTGAAAATGCATTGGACAGACGGATTAAGACACTTCGATCGGATCGAGGTGGAGAGTTTTTGGATTCGGAAGTTTAGAACTATTTGATAGAACATGAAATCATTTCCCAACTCTCAGCGTCAAGTACACCTCAGCAGAATGGTGTAGTGAAAAGGAGAAACAGAACACTTGTTGAACATGGTTCAGTCAATGATGAGTTACACTTCCTTACCGGACTCGTTTTGGGCTTTTGCAATGGACACTATAGTGTATATACTCAATTGTATTCCTTTCAAGAGTGTTGTGAGAACACCTCTGGAGTTGTGGAACGAGTGTAAAGCTAGTTTGTGTACTTCCGCATATGGGGTTGCCCAACACATGTGCTTGAGGCCAATCCAAAGAAATTGGAACCACAGTCGAGGTTATGCCTCTTTGTAGGCTATCTCAAAGGTACACGAAGGGGTTACTTTTATGATTCTATGGATAATAGAGTGTTTGTGTCTACGAACGCTACCTTCCTGGAGGAGGATCATATTAGGGAGCATAGTCCACTTAGTAAGATCTTGTTACGTGAGCTTTCCAACGAAACTACTGACACTTCAATAAGAGTTGTTGAAGGGTTTGCTTCATCAACAAGAGTTGTTGATGATAGTTCATATTGTAGGACGATTCCACCTCAAGAGTTAAGGGAACCTCGACGCAGTGGGAGGGTTGCAAACCCACCTATTCGTTATATGGGTTTCACGAAAATCCTGGCTATGGTAGCTAATGGCAGCATTGAGGATCTGTTGTTTTATCAGAAGGCAATGGAGGATGTTGATCGGGATGAATGGATCTCAAGATGGAGTCGATGTACTTCAACTCAGTGTAGGATCTTGTAGATTAGCCTGATGGGTAAAACCTATAGGTTGTAAATGGATCTACAAGAGGAAACAGGGTGCCGATGGGAAGGTGCAAACCTTCAAGGCTAAACTTGTGGTAAAGGGTTATACCCAAGTGGAGGGAGTCGACTATGAGGAGACTTGCTCGCCTGTTGCCATGTTGAAGTCTATCCACATCCTCCTGTCCATTGTCGCTTATTATAATTATGAGATATGGCAAATGGACGTCAAGAATGTCTTTCTTAATGGTAATCTTGAGAAGACCATTTATATGGTGCAGCCCGAGGGATTCATAGCCTAAGGTCAAGAGCAAAAGGTTTGCAAACTGAATCGCTCCATTTATGGTCTGAAACAAGCATCTCGATCTTGGAACATTCGATTTGATACTGCGATCAAATCGTACGGCTTTGACCAAAACGTTGATGAGCCTTATGTCTACAAGAAAATCATCAACAATTCAGTAGTTTTCCTAGTGTTGTATGTAGACGATATCCTACTCATTGGGAATGATGTAGAACTACTGACTGCAGTTAAGAACTGGCTAACGACCCAATTCCAAATGAAAGATTTGGGAGAGGCTCAATTTGTTCTTGGTATACAGATCTTTTGGGATCGAAAGAACAAAGTGCTAGTGTTGTCTCAGGCATCGTACATTGATAAGATGTTGCTTAAGTACTCAATGCAGAACTCCAAAAGGAGATTTTTGTATGGGTCTTAGTGCCCTAGTTTATTATTTTGTACTAGTTGTTTGTACACCCCACTCACTTTAGGACAAGTGGGAGATTGTTGAGGATGATGCCCTAAACTCTTGTTAGGTTTTGTAGTTTGTAAACACTATATTCAACAAACGCTTGTGATGTAATAATATATGATATTTTTCTTCACTTTTGTCTATGAAACATGGGTTATTTTATTTGCTTTACCAAAAACCAATAAACTAAGATCACTGGTTATCGTTGTAACTTAAGCATATATATGGAGACATACATCAAGGTTCTGAGATTGAACCTTCAAGTAGACCACCACCAAGGTCTTCTCTACTAAACTCAAGAATGAATGTATGGTGGAAACACTCAAATTGAGCTAAATTTTTTGATGAACTTAGGTGGGTTTAGAGGGTTTTCAAGCTGATGGCATAACAGGTGAAAAATCTCAGAATCCTTCTTAACTCTCTGCATGAAACATCAACTTATTGACTGATTTCATGCATAGGAGTTGCTTGTATGTAGGACAACTCCTACTTGGGGTTATCATTCAAGATGTAAGTAGAATTCGGTGATATATCACCCAATTTGAGTTTAGTGGATTTTCCCCAAAATTTGTGGGAAAAATCCACTAACTCAAATAAGATTTGAAAAATGATTTTCTTTTAAATAAAAAAAATTATTTAAATAATTCAGTTTTATAAAATTAATTCAAAATAATTAATTTAAATAAAACTAAATTTAGTTTTTTAATTAAACCTTTTAATTAAATTAAATTATTATTAATTTAATAACTTAATATTAAATTAATAAAACACCAATTCCACCGATATGATTCAATTTCATATTATTAATATTTAAATATTAATTTATTCTCCAATTTCGTTTAATTTTCAATAAAATTAAACGTTTCAATTATATCGAATATAATTAATTGAAACCCTAAAAATTGATTTTGAACGTTTCAAATTCATAACCCTAATTTCATCCAAACATACTCAATTTATTAATCCAATTTATGAGCTAGTAGATGGACCTAATAGACCTACAGATCATGAGCTCCAACGATTTGTAATTAATTGGTTAAACTCTTTAAAATCGAATTAATCACTATTCGTTAACTATCAAGGCATACCACTATAGCTCGATAGTTGCACTCTCCTCACTGTAGATATATTTCTATCCATTTTAACCATAATCGGTAAGTCGATCCTTCACAGATCGTTCATATTTACAGTTGGGTCAAAATTACTATTTTACCCCTGTAAATGCATCTTGTTCCTTAAGCTCTCACTAACCCTCTATTGAACAACTGATTCATAATACCACTTATGAATCATGTCCCTCTTACCACGAGAGGGTGGAGCCCCGTTGTTCAAGACCAAGAATCAACTCTTAAGAGAACAACCTATCTGCTAACCCTAAGATGGGTAAGAGTGAATTCCATCTTGTAAGGCTATGTCCCCAGCTATCTATCCAGTCTTATCCCCAAAATGGGAAGCTTATTGAGTAGTGTTATTGGACTACTCTCACCTATATAGATCAAAAGATAATACTGAATAGACAAGAGTTCATAGTTAGCTCAGGATTAAGATTGAGTTATCCTAGGTTATTTTAGTATGAAATAGTCAGTTTTAACAGTAAACAGTCGTTATAAAGAAAAGTGACTATTTCGAGGTCCAGTCTTTATGCAAACTCATTGCATAGGATGCCTCCACTCATATGTCTCTACATGAATGAACTGTGGATCACATCATTTGTATCAGCAAACAAAATGGGCCGCATCCAATAGTGTTACCAGGATGAGTACCCAATTTCATCCATATACTTATAAACCATTTAGGCTATATACTATAACTTGATCCTATTTATGTCGCTACATAAAGTTAAAGTATTCAAACTATAGCCATGGTTTTGTTTATTGGATTTTCATAATAGAATGTAATATCAACAACTTTATTGAATAAAATACTCAATAATATTTTATTGATAAATAGAATGTCTAACACGAATTACGAACTGCGAGTTTTTAGGACATCCCCAACAGTTCAACAAAGGCCTGAAAACCAGCATTAATTACTTCAAAGAAACCAAGATTTTCATAGGAGGGTTCATGAAATTCCTCCAAGAATTCAAGAACCAGCCCAACAAGAGTACATCAAAGATTTGAAGATAGAGGACTGCAGCTACCAAATCCTGTTCATAATCATCAACATCTGCCGATTTACCCACCTTTTAAACCCATGCCACCAAATTTGTTGGGGCTGGATTCTGATTCATCCGAGGATGAAGACTTACCCAGTCCCCAACCACATTATTGAGCAAGAATGATGCATCCACCTCATGGGAATAACCCACTTTTTCAACCACAAATTCCTTTTGCACAAGCATAAGGGTATGAAAATCAAGATTATTATCAAGATTGGCATGGACAACCAAATTGGAAACAAGAAAATGACTTTAAAATGAAGATCGACATACCCACATATAATGGCAAGATGAATATTGAAATATTTTTGGATTGGGTGAAAAGCATGAAAATTTTCTTTGATTATATGGGAACCCCGAAATACAAGAAGGTAAAATTTGTTTCTTTAAAACTTAAAAGTGGCGCATCGGCATGGTGGGATCAAATTCAGGGAAATCGATGTTTGTATGGTTTTTAATTCCCTTATCAAGCCCCGGATGAGTTCAAGCTTTCAACTTAAAACTCGAGGACGAGTTTAATTCTAAGGGGGCCAAGTTGATGTAGGGATGTTAAGGGTATTTTGGGCATTTCTTGTAAAAAGGGTATTTTGGATATTTCTTGTAAAATGATAGATTGTATCTCTTTTTAAATTCAGTTTTAATTTTAGAATAGGTATAACAAAACCTTCCTCCTTTGGGTCCATTTAAAAGAGGTTAGGTTAGTTAGTTAGGTGGGTACAAGCCCTTTACCTTTGGGCCTCTTTAAAGATAACTTTTCACTCATTTTAATCAATGAATAAAAACTTCAGCTCCAAGATTTCTCCAAGACATTTTAGTCTTCAGTGCATTAGATTATTTTGCTAAATTTAATTGGTTTTTGCAAATGGGTTGATGTATAGATTACTAATATAAATAAATTGTATGGTTTCAACAAATTACATTATGACTTTCACGACACTATACTTACTCGTTGCCGACAAACTGGCCGATGAAAATTATACTACGTGGAAAAATAGAATCAATACAATTTTAATCATCCATGACCTTATTATATTTGTCCTTATGGAGGATTGTCCTCCTGTACCAACTCAAAACACAATTCGAAACGTTTGAGAGGCATATAAGCAATGGGTACGGGCAAATGAGAATGCTCGAGTATATTGAAGGAACTTTTATCAAAGAGTACCTCTGAGCGGAAGCAAGATCGTTCCAAACTCATTATGACAGAATTACCGCATTCACAATCTAACAAACTAGATATGCATTAAACAACAAATTACAAGCATGCTTTGAAACTTAAACAACAAGAGAACAAAATACGTACCAATTGAAGAACCTTTCTTCACAGAAAACTCGTTCTCGCCAAGAACTGCTCTTTTCGCTCTCGCTGAGATCGTCCAAGCAATCGTACACCAAATCGTCTACCCACGAATGACCTTCTCACGAACACGACAGCAAGAAGGATACTACCACTTAGAACCCTCGATATTTCAGTGTGAGAATCTAGGAGGTGTGGGCTCTGTTAGATTTGGCAGAGGGAAGGAGGAAGAGATGATCGTATACCACGACCAAGCAAGGGGGAGAAGTTAGGTGTCTATCGTATAGACGATGCTTGATTGTTTAGGTAGAGGTACACGATCGTTTAGTAAAAGGGCTGCGATCATATAAACGATCGTTTATTAAACGCTTGAGCGTGTGATCGTTTAGGAAAAAGCTAGACGATCGTTTAGAAAATCCTATGCGATCATTTAGTAAACTGTGCACATGTATACGATCGTCTAGAAATGATGAGCTCTCGTGTAGGCTCTCGGTTTGTTATGCGATAAGCAATATACACCAAACGTGAGCGAATGTCTGATCCCTTTGCAAAATGAAGACAATTTTCATTTTATCCTCCAGTTATGAAAACTGAATGCAACCTCCCACTATCATTCGGTTACGGAGAAAAAACTGGCACAATTATCCTATAATTGTCAAATTAAATAATAAATATAATCATATTATATTCATTAACCTATGGTTTAATATCACCTCAAGTGCAACATATGAACCATAGTCTTTTTCTCCTCCACTAGATATAAATCATATTTATATCATTTTCCTCCAATTAATGTATCTCATACATAAAGTCAACCATATCATATATAATCGACCAGTTCAATCATATCATATATAATCGAACTCTCTCTTGTCAATTTGAACACTTCAAGCTGAACCAAAAAATTGATTCTCAACTTGAATCCATTGAGCTACCAATGGGACCTTATGGACCTATGGCTCAAAGCTCCAACAATACGTGAATAGCTGACTAAACTCTTTAGCCATGAGATCCACCATCCGTTAACTATCAGGCATTTCACTAAAGACCGACAGCTGCACTCTTCTCACCACAGATATATTTCTGTGTCCATTGGATATAATCAATCAATAATACGATAACCCTTCACAGATGCTCGTAAGTACAGTTGGGCCAATTTACCGTTTTTCCCTTGTAGTTACATCTAACTCCTCAAGTACCACTGATCCCTCTAATGAACAATACAACATAGTCCTACTATATATGGACACCTCTTGGGCCATAAGAAGGTGTGTGGTGCCACATCGTTCAAGCCCCGGGATCAGCCCTTAAGGAAGCAATCTATCTACTTACCCCTACTTTGGGGAAGGAGTGAATTCCATCTTGTGTAGTTGAGTTCCCAGCTCCTAAATCAAACGAATCCCCAAAGTGGTAAGTTTGAGTCTTCGATCTGGCCATTCGCACCCATGCAAATAAAAGGACCGCCCTCAAAGGCAGGAGTTCCTAACACACTCAGGATTGAGGTCATGTTACCTATGGTCATCTTAGTGAAGTGAAGTCTCTGTCATGAACGACATTATAAAACGAGACTATAACACTTTGTGGTCCGGTCTTATACAAACTCCTTTGTATAGGACGTCCTCGCTTGCATGTCTCCACATGAATGATCAGGATCAAACCATCTGTCACCAGTCACAACATTTGTAACTATTCTACAAAGTGGACCGCATCCGTACCGTTACCAAGATAAGGTTTCCCTCCTATATCCATATACTACAGACCATTTTGATTATCACTTAAGACATAATCCACCTGTATGTCTCCACATACATGCTTAAGTTACAAATGACAACCAAAGATCTTAGTGAAGGAACTCTTATTCAAGAGTACCTACGAGCAAAAACAGATCTTTCCAATTAATTGTGACAGAATTTTCATATATACATTCAAACATATAAATATGCATTCATAACGCTAAATTACTGCTATGCTCAAGGGAACAATAAAATAAGTGATCGAAAGATCATACTAGTTGAAGACTTATTCTTCACAGCAAATCTCGCTTTCACTGAAACAGTAAGCTATCGCTCAACAAATCCCAATCGTCTATCTCGAACAGTCTCCACACGAACAGAAGAAAACGGGGACGACACCACCACTCAGAGCCTTTAGTTCTCAGAGTGAGAATCCAAAGGGTGGGCTTTGTTCGGATTTGGTAGAGGGGAAGAGGAAAGGAGATCGTATACAACGATCAAGCAAGTGGGAGATATACTCGTCTATCGTATAGACAAAATGTTTGATCGCTTAGGTGAAGTATACGATCGTGTAGAAAAAGGTAAACGATCGTGTAGAAAAAGCTAAGCGATCGTCTATACAATCGTTTAGTAAATATCAGGCACTAAACGATCACTTAGGAAAAGGTAAATGATCGTTTAGTAAATAGCGCATGCGGGTGTAAGCATTAAGTGATCGCTCAGCATTATTGTATAGGTAAGCGATCGTTAAAACACTATCGTATAGGCACAAGTTTTACTAAGCGATAACACACTTCAACATTATGTCCGCGTATCCAATGTTTAACACACCGTGAGCTATTTAAGCATCTTAAAGAGATTCTTCAACTTACTCATCTGTCATGAAAACAGAAGAGACGCCAACCTATTATCCCTTAACCGTCCAATTAATAGACAATGAATATAATCACATCATACTCATAACCTATGGATTAATATCATATATTAATCATAGTATTTTTCCTCCATTAGATATAAAACATATTTATATCCAATTTCCTCCAAATTAAGGTATCTCATACATAAAGCTAATATATCATATATAATTAACTAGTTCAATTATATCATATATAATCGAACTCCCTCTTGTCAATTTGAACATTTTAAACTGATCCAAAAACTGATTCCAACATGTATCCAAGCTACCAAGGGGACCTTATGAACCTATGGCTTAAAGTTCCAATGGTACGTGAGTAACTGACTAAACTCTTTAGCCACGATATCCACCATTTGTTAACTGCCAGGCATTCCATTAAAGACCGACTATTGAACTCTTCTTACCATAGATATATTTCTATGTCCATTGGATATAACCAATCATTAGTACGATGACCCTTCACAGATGCTCGTAAGTACACCTGCCCAATTTACCGTTTTGCCCCTATAGTTACATCTAACTCCTTAAGTACCATTGATTCCTCTAACGAACAATACAACATAGTCCTACTATGTGTGAACACCTCTCGGGCCATGAAAAGGTGTGTGGTACCAGTCGTTCAAGCTTCTGGATCAGGCCTTAAAAGAGCAATCTATCTACTTACCTCTACTTCGGGGAAGGAGTGAACTCCATCTTGTGAAGTTGAGTTCCCAGCTCCCAAATCAGATGAATCCCCAAAGTGGTAGGTTTGAGTTGGCGCTCTGGCCACTCGCACCCATGCAAATCAAAGGACCGCCCTCAATGACAGGAGTTCCCAACTTACTCCGGATTGAGGTCATGTTATCTATGGTCATCCTAGTGAAGTGAAGTTTCTGTCATGAACGGAGTTATATGATGTTGAATTAAAATATTATTCTTTTTCTTTTGTGTTTTTTTAAGAAGAGAGAAAGGGTCGAATCAAAGGGTACGCTCTCTAGAAGATTTGCTCGGGGCTGTTCACTTTCATTTGGTCGCATGGTATCTTGAATGAAACCTCTTTGCTTGCAGGGGCAGGAGTGGAAACGTCTAAGAGAGCGCTTCACGAAAAAATCGTGTGGCGCGGTGAAAGGTTTCCCGTTGGGGTTTTCGGCCCCCTCCCTTGGTCTTCACCTAATTGTGGAAGATAGAAGGTGAGTTGATACTCAACTCTCTCTCTCGTGCCTTTCTTCAGTTTGTTCCTGTTCATCTATTCGGGACGAGGCAGGCAACCCACATACATGAAGAGAAGAAGAGAGGGGGGTTCATTGATATTAAGGCGTCAAAGCGGTCGAAGAAGGCCACAAGTGGAAGCAACCGATGCTTTAGTCATTCAGTTGACTTCTTGCTGCCAGTCCGTGCTTACTGTCATGCTGGCAAAAGCAAGGGTTTCAGCCGGGGTTTTACCTACTATTGGATTTGAACCAATGACTCTCGTCGTATGAAAGCGATAACACTTTGAGGTCAGGTCTTATACAAATTTTTTGTATAAGATGCCTCCACTCGCATGAACCCTACACGAATGATTAGGATCAGACCATCTGTGACAAGTTAGAACACTTGTAACTATTCCACAAAGCGGGTCGCATCCGTAGTGTTACCAGGATAAGATTTCCCTCCTATATCCATATACTACAGACCATTTTGGTTCTCACTTAAGACATGATCCACTTGTATGTCACTACATACATGCTTAAATTACATAAAGACAACAAAGGATATTAAGTTTATTGTGGTAGAGGGGAGGAGGAAGGGAATCATATACAACGATCAAGCAAGTGGGAGAAAGGCTCGTCTATCATATAGACAAAATGCTTGATCATTTAGGTGAAGTATACGATCGTGTAGGAAAAGGTAAGTGATCATCTAAACGATTGTGTAGGAAAAGCTAAGTGATCGTTTAGTAAATATCGGGCGCTAAACGATCGTTTAGGAAAAGGTAAATGATGTTTAGTAAATAGTGCGCACGGGTGTAAGCGTTAAGTGATTGCTCAGCACTATTGTATAGGTAAGCGATCGTTAAAGCACTATCGTATAGGCACAGGATTTACTAAGCAATAACACACTTCAACACTATGTCCGCGTATCCAATGCTTAACACACCATGAGATATTTAAACGTCTCAAAGAGATTCTTCAACTTACTAATCCGTTATGAAAACAGAAGAGACGCCACCTATTATCCCTTAACCATCCAATTAATAGACAATGAATCTAATCACATCATATTCATAACCTATGAATTAATATCATATATTAATCATAGTATTTTTCCTCCACTAGATATAAATCATACTTATATCAAATTTCCTCCAAATTAATGTATCTCATACATAAAGTTAATTATATCATATATAAAGATTGACAGTTGAACTCTTCTTACTATAAATATATTTCTATGTCCATTGGATATAACCAATCATCAGGATTGAGATCATGTTACCTATGGTCATCCTAGTGAAGTAAAGTCTCTATCATGAATGGAGTTATATGACGAGATGTTAACACTTTGAGGTCAAGTCTTATACAAACTCTTTGTATAGGATGCCCTCGCTCGCATGTCCCCTACACGAATGATCGGGATCAGACCATCTGTGACAAGTCACAACACTTATAACTGTTCTACAAAGCGTGTTGCGTCCGTAGTGTTACCAGGATAAGGTTTCCCTCCTATATTCATATACTACAGACCATTTTGGTTGTCATTTAAGACATGATCCACTTGTATGTCATTACATACATGTTTAAGTTACATAAAGACAACTAGGGATATTAAGTTTATTGGTTTGTGGTAAAATAAAAACATCTAAATGTGCAAAGTCAAGAAGTGAAGTAAATATCATATATATTATACGTCACAAGTGTTCGTACAAAAATGTCTACAAACTACAGGACATGAAACTTTAGGGCACAAACCCAAACACTTAGTTTATTGGTTTATGGTAAAAAAGCAAATAAAACATCCAATGTTTGTGGATAAAAGTGAAGAAAATATCATATATTATACATCACAAGCGTTTATTCAAAACTGTGTTTACAAACTACAAGACCCAGTGAGAGTTTAAGGCACCATCCCAACCATGTATATCTTGGCTAGCCTTTCTGAAGTCTTGGCCAAGAAGCATGAGCCCATGATCACTGCCTATGAAATCATAGAGTCTCTAGGGGAGATGTTCGGATAACCGTCCGCACAACTCAGACATGACGCTCTAAAATACATCTTCAATGCTCGTATGCAAGAGGGGGCATTTGTTAGAGAACACGTTCTCAACATGATGGTTCACTTCAACGTGGTGGAGATGAATGGGTCTATCATCGATGAGGTTAGTCAGGTTAGCTTCATCTTGAAATCTTTGTCTGAAAGTTTCCTATAGTTCTGTAGCAATGCTGTTATGAACAGGATTGGGTATAACTGGACCACTTTGCTCAATGAGCTACAGATTTTCCAGTCCTTGATGAAAAACAAGGAACAAAAGAGAGAGGCAAATATTGCCTCATCCTCTAAGAAGTTCTATAGAGAATCGTTCTATAGAACAAAGTCTGTGTCTTCTTCTTCCGTCACCAAACAGTGGAAGAAGAAAAGGGAAAAGGGAAAGCTAACCCACTAGTTGTTGCCCAGAAGGGCAAGAAGCCAAGGCTGCAAAAGGAATCTGCTTCCATTGCAACCATGAGGGATACTGGAAAAGGAATTGTCCCAAATACTTGGTAGAAAAGAAGAAGGCCAAATAAGGTAAATATGATTTACTTGTATTAGAGACTTGTTTAGTGAAGAATGATGATTTAGCCTGGATAATATATTCAGGCGCCACTAACCATGTTTGTTCTTTATTTCAGGGAATTAGTTCTTGGCAGCAATTATAGGCTGGGGAGATGATGACGCATGTTGGAACTGGGCACATCGTCTCAGCTATTGCAGTGGGAGACCTTCGATTCTACTTACAGAAATCTTATATTTTATTAGATAATATATATGTGGTTCCAGGCTTGAAAAGGAACCTGATTTCTGTAAAATGTCTTCTTGAACAAAATTTCTCTCTAAATTTTCAAGTAAATAAAGTGTTTGCTTACAAGAATGGAATATTAATTTGTTGTACTAATCTTGAAGATAATTTATATGTGCTAAGAATTTTAGCAACTAAAGCCCTCATAAACATTGGGATATTTAAAACTATGGTAAATCAAAATAAAATACTTACAATTTCTCCTAAAGAGCGTGCCCGTCTTTGGCACCTAAGGTTAGGACACATCATTCTCAATAGAATTGAGAGATTGGTTGATAATGGACTTCTAAGCGAGTTAGAAGAAAATTCTTTACCTGTGTGTGAGTCATGCTTTGAAGTCAAAGTGACTAAAAGATCTTTTATTGGAAAAGATCATAGGGCTAAAGCATCCTTAGAGCTTGTGCATTCAGACCTTTGTGGTCAGATGAATGTTAGAACAAGAGGGGGGTTTGAATATTTGATCACTTTTACTGATGATTATGGGTATGTTTATTTAATGCAACAGAAGTCTGAATCTTTTGAAAAGTTCAAAAAGTTTAAGGCTGAAGTTGAAAATACATTAAATAAAACAATTAAGACATTTCAATCTGATCGAGGTGGAGAGTTTTTGGATCTTACATTCCAAAACTATTTGATAGAACATGGAATTGTATCCCAACTCTCAGCACCTAGTACACCTCAACGGAATGGTGCAGAAAGAAGAAATCGAACTTTGTTGGATATGGTTCAATCTATGATGAGTTATGCTTCCTTACATGACTCATTTTAGGGTTATGCAGTATAGACTGCAACTTATATTTGAACTGTGTTCCATCCAAGAGTGTCACGAGAAAATCTTTGGAGTTATGGAATGGTCATAAAGGTAGTTTTCACCATTTTAGGATCTGGGGTTGCCCAATATATGCTTGAGGCAAATCCTAAGAAATTGGAATCTCGTTCAAAATTTTTCCTATTTGTAGGCTACCCTAAAGGAACAAGAGGTGGTTACTTGTACGATCCTAAAGAAAATAAAGTGTTTGTGTCAAAAAACGTTGCATTTCTAGAAGATGAGCACATAAGGGAGCATAAACCCCGCAGTAAGATTCTGTTGAATGAACTTTCCAAGGAAACTATTGAACATTTAACAAGAGTTATTGAAGAATCCAACACCTCAATAAGAGTTGTTGAAGTTGATTCATCTAATAGGTCATGTCCACCTCAAGTGTTGAGGGAACCTCGACATAGTGGAAGGGTTGCGAACCCGCTTGTCTATTATATGGGTTTAATAGAAATCCTAGCTATGGTAGCTGACGGAGATGTTGAGGATCCATTTTCTTACAAGAAGGCAATGGAGGATGTTGACAGAGACGAGTGGATCAAAGCTATGGATCTCGAAATAGAATCTATGTACTTCAGTTCTGTTTGGGATCTTGTAGATCAATATGATGGTGAATCTATAGGTTGCAAATGGATCCATAAGAGAAAATGGGGTGCTGATGGGAAGATGCAAACCTTCAGAGGTAGACTTATGACAAAGGGTTATACCCAAGTTGAGGGAGTTGACTATGAGGAGACTTCTTTACCTGTTACCATGTTGAAGTCTATCCGGATCTTCTTGTCCATTGCCTCATATTATGACTATGAGATCCAACAAATGGACGTCAAGACTACCTTTCTAAATGACAATCTTGAGGAGACCATTTATATAGAGCAGACTGAAGGATTCATAACCCAAGGTCAAGAGCAAAACGTTTGCAAGCTTAATCGATCCATCTATGGATTGAAGCAAGCTTCTCAATCTTAGAATATAAGATTTGATACTGCGATCAAATCTTATGGCTTTAATCAAAATGTTGATGAGCTTTGTGTTTAAAGAGAATCATCAATAGTTCAGTAGCCTTTCTAATATTGTATTTAGACGATATCCTACTCATTTGGAATGATGTAGGTCTACTGACTGAAATTAAAAATTGGCTAGCGACCCAATTCCAAATGAAAGATTTGGAATAGGCGTAGTTTGTTCTAGGCATTCAGATTTTTAGAGATAAAAAAAACTGCTAGCTCTGACTCAGACATTGTATATTGACAAGATACTTGTCAAATTTTCAATGCAGAACTCCAAAAGAGGTTTACTTCCTTTCAGGAATGGAGTTATATTGTCTAAGGAACAGTGTCCTAAGACACCTCAGAAGGTTGAGGAAATGATATGGATCTCTAATGTAACGATTGTTGGCAGCCTGATGTAGATGATGTTATGTACTAGACTTGACATCTGCTATGCAGTGAGGATAGTTAGTAGATATCAATCTAATCTAGGATTTGATCACTAGACTACCGTTAAAAACATCCTTAAGTATCTACATAGAACGAGGGACTACATGCTCGTGTTTGGTTCTAAGGATTTGATCCTTACAGGATACACGGACTTTGATTTTCAGACTGATAAGGATTCACTCTTAACGGATGAGCAATAGTCTAGAAGAGCACCAAGTAGGGGTGCATTGTTGACTCCACCATAGAGGTTGAGTACGTAGCGGCTTGTGAAACTACTAAGGAAGTTATGTGGCTCGAAAAATTTCTGACTGATCTAGAAGTGGTTCCAGACATGTCAAAGCCCATCACCTTTTATTGTGATAATAGTGGTATTGTGGCTAATTCCCGAGAGCCTCGAAGTCATAAGCATGGGAAACATAGAGAGCGGAAGTATCATCTCATCCATGAAATTATGCATCGAGGGGGCGTGATCGTCACACAAATAGCTTCGGAGCACAACATTGTTGATTCGTTTACAAAGGCCCACACGCCTAAGGTGTTTGAGGGTTACCTACAAAGTATGGGTCTACGAGATAGGTTACATTTAGTCTAGAGCAAGTGAGAGATTTTGTACTGGCCGCATATTATGCCTTAGTTTATTGCTTTGTGTACTTATATATTAGTATGACTTGTATATTGTACACCTCAATAGCTTTAGAACAAGTAAGAGATTGTTGGGATTGATGCCCTAATTCTCGTGGGATTCTATAGTTTGTAATTGTATTATACAAACATTTTATTTATTTAATAAAATATGAGATGTTTTATTTGACATTTAATAGCATTAAACCCACAAACCAATAAATTAACATCCAAGGTTATCATCTGCAACTTAAACATAAATGTAGAGACATACAGGTGGATCACGTTTAAGTGATAACCTAAATGGTCTGTAGTAGATGGATAAGGCTAAATACTTTATCTTGGTGACACTACGAATACAACTCGTTTTCTCCTTGATGATCGCAGTCGCATCATCGCATTCGGTTGCATCGTCCGATTTCTGCAACTTTCTTTGACACAGCTATTGGGAATGGTCTAAACTCGCAGTTTGTAAATGTTGTTAATATGTTCTATTTATCAATAAAAATGTTGTTGAATTTTTTATTCAATAAATTACAATTGATATTGCATCCTTCTATGAAAATCCAATAAACGAATCCATAACTATAACATGAATACTTTAACTTTACGTGGTAACATAAAAATGGATCAAGTTTTAGTATGTAGCCAAATAGTCTATAAGTATACGGATGAGAATGGATACCTCATCCTGGTAACACTAGTGGATGCTACCCATTTTATATACTGATACAAATGATGTGATTCAAAAATCATTTATGTAGAGACATGTGAGTGGGGGCATCCTGTGCAATGAGTTTACATAAGACCGGACCTCGAAATAGTCACTTTTCTTTATAACAACCGTTTACTGTTAAAATTGACTATCTCAAACTCAATGACTTAGGGTAACTCGATCTTAATCCTGAGATAATTATGACCTCCTGTTTATTCGGGATTATCCTTTGATCCGCATAGGTGATAGTAGTCCAACAACATTGCTCAATAAGCCTCCCATTTAGGGATAAGACCGGATAGATAGCTGGGGACATAGCTTTGCAATATGGAATTCACTCCTACCCAATTTAGGGTTAGCAGATGGGTTGTTCTCTTAATCATTGATACCTTGTCTTGAACAATGGGGCCCTGCCCTCTCATGGAAGAGAGAGTTATGATTTATAAGTTGGACTATAAATCAATTGTTCAGTGGAGAATCAGTGGGAGCTTAAAGACCAAGATATATTTACAGGGATAAAACAGTAATCTTTGACCCAATTGTAAATACAAATGACCTATGAAGGATTGACTTACCGATTATGATTAAAATGGACAGAAATATATCTACAGTGAGAATAATGCAACTATCGAGCTATAGTGGAATGTCTTAGTAGTTAACGAATAGTGATTAATTCGGTTTAAAGAGTTTAACCAATTAATTACAAGTCGTTGGAGCTCATGATTTGTAGGTCCATAAGATCCCTTTACTAGCTCGTAATTTGGATTAGTAAATTGAGTAATCTTGATAAGATTTGAAATTAGGATTTAGAATTTGAAATATTCAAATTCAATTAGGGTTTCTATTTATTGTATTCGATATAATTAAAATTTTTAATTTTATCGAAATTAAACGAAATTGGAGAAACGATTAATGTTTACAATATGATTTAAATATTAATTGTATAATATCAATTTCATTATGATGGAATTGTTTTTTTATTAATTTAATATTAGAATTAAATTTACAAAATTAATTAAAAAGTTTTATTAATTAGTTTTATTTAAAAATTAATTAATTGAATTAATTTTTATAAAATTAATAAATCAAATTAAATAAGTTTAATTTAAAAAATGATTTTGGAAATAATTTTTTTTGAAAAATCATTTTGAAAATCAAAACTCAAAGTCCACTATGATATAAGTCACCTTATTCATTCAATTTCATTTTCTCTATGAAGTAGGAGTTGGCCTTCATGCAAGTTATGAATTTGCATGATGAAAGCTCTGTAAATTGAAGTGTTGAGTTGAATAATCGATTCATGCTTACAATACTTCCTTGAAGAACTCTACAGAAATCTATTGCCCTCAAAACCTTCTTCACATCTTATATACATCCAGCTCAATTTAATGTTTCCACCACACAATCCTTGCAAGAGAATAATAGAGAAGATCTTCGTGGTGGTCTACTTGAAGATTAAAGCTCTTTCACGTGGAACTCAGCTAGACCTGAAGAGGATTCTTCAAATGTATTGTGTTCAGCAAATCCTCTTCTGTGAAAGTTATTTTGAAGCATGTTTTAAACTCAAATTAAGTATAATTAGAGTGTTTATTGATTCACGTTAATATAATCTAACGATAACAATGACAGAGATTAGGCAGTGATGAACGAGGCAATGAGAGAGATTGGTGCAAGAGAATGAAAAGGGGAAATTGAGAGGAGTGGGTTTGAGGGAATGGGAGAAATTTGATGGATAGGAAGATGAAGAAGGAAGAGGTGGGAGAGAATAGTGGAGAAGGAAGAGGGATAAGCCCTCATGTATGGGTACACAAAAATCTAAGTTACCTATGGGTGAGAGATACACAAATCTTTAGACTAATTTCTTAATTTAATTTGTTTTATAAAAATAGTGGATAAAGGCTTAATGGTAAATAATAACTGATATTTGTAAAAATAGGGAGATCAATGATTTTTTTTTTTTTTTTTTTTTGTAAAAAGTGAAGTTTTCAAGACTTGGGTCCATTCTTAAGTCATTTTATGTAGAAAGCCCAACTTTCAATTTTAAAATCAGACTCCCAAAATTTTAAAGGTGTTAAAATGGGACCATTATGCTTACAATAAATGTAGAAATTGGGCTTATAAATGGTAAAAAATGAACTTCAAACTTATAAGATCATTATACTTTATACAATTATGTAAGTTTGAGGGTCCAATTTTAACTTTGATATAAATTTAAGAAAATTTTTAAAATTAAAAGTTTTAAGAGCATAATTAAAATTACTACCATACTCTAGGGATATTTTTGTCATTTACCCTTTTCTTAACGGTGGATTTAAGCGAGCATTGAAAGAAGAAAACCTTGGTAACTTACTTAGACTCGGCTCAACATTTATCGTTTTCTTAACGGTGGATTTGAGCGAGCGTTGAAAGAAGAGAACCTTGATAACTTACTTAGACTCGGCTCAACCCATATATAATATATAGAAAAAATTTGTGACGGTTGCACTGACGTCGGGGCTGCAGCCATAACATAACTGATTGATTGAATTAGCCTCCTAATATATGTTTGTTTATTATCTTTTGAAGAAAATATCGCAAACAAGAAATGCCAAGAAACAGAGCGAGGACAGTTCTTGTTGAAGAAGAGGATAAGCAACCCGGAAACCCATTCATCAAAAGAGAAAAAACCCCTCCCCTAGGGAGACGCATTGCCTCCTTCAACAAGGGGATCCATATATATTTTATTGTGACCACAATGAGTTTGTAGATTAATGTAAGGTACTACAATTTCTGGACTAAACTTGTCCATGTATTAGTTTTAGTGGTTACTGGGTCGTTTTCTAGGCTGCGTTTCCGGATTGAAAATGAAGATCCATTTTTATCCATAATAGAAGAAATCAAATGGGTTTTTAGTCTTATCCATTGGCAATCAGTTTCCATATTCACACAAATTGGTCTCCATCATTGAAACAAAGATAAGTAATTCCCTCTTCACTACCACTTCTCTTCTCACCATCCACCAATGGAGAATCATCCACTGGTTTTTGCAGTTAATCAGCAGAGATTTGTTCTCTCCACCGTTGACCCTTCCACTAATTTGCTTCATTTCCTGCGCCACCATACTCCTTTCAAGAGTGTCAAGCTTGGCTGTGGTGAAGGCGGTTGTGGTGCTTGTGTTGTTCTATTGTCAAAGTATGATCCTGTGTTAGACAAGCTCCAACATTTTACAGTAAGTTCCTGCCTCACCTTGCTTTGTAGTATACATGGTTGTTCAGTTACAACCAGTGAAGGTATTGGAAATTGCAAAGATGGTTTTCACTCCATTCATCAAAGGTTTGCTGGCTTTCATGCTTCCCAGTGTGGCTTTTGTACCCCTGGAATGTGTGTTTCACTTTTTTCTGCTCTTCTGGATGCTGAAAACACTAATCGACCCGAACCCTCGTCGGGATTCTCGAAACTTACTGTTTCTGAAGCTGAAAAGGCTATTTCTGGAAACCTCTGTCGCTGTACAGGGTATAGGCCAATTGCTGATGCCTGTAAGAGTTTTGCTTCTGATGTTGATATTGAGGATCTAGGGTTAAACTCATTCTGGCAAAATGGCTGTGCTGTGGAAGAGAGATCTTGTAAATTTCCACTTTATGAACAAAATGGTAGCTCGTGCTTGTTTCCTGAATTCTTAAGAAAGGAAATAATGTCTATCCCTTTTGTGGACTCCAAGGGATGTTCCTGGCTTAATCCGGTTAGTATCAAGGATCTTAACAGACTACTTGAATGTGAAGAATCTAGTACTATAACCAAAACGAAGATAGTCGTTGGCAACACAGAAATCGGGTATTACAAAGATTTTGAACATGTTGAGAGATATATTAATCTTAAACATATCCCTGAGCTGTCAGTTATCAAGATGGATTCAACAGGAGTGGAGATTGGTGCAACGGTAACAATTGCAAAAGCCATTGAGGCTTTGAAAAGTAATAACCATGAGCCATCCTCAATAGGTGAGATGGTGTTCTATAAAATAGCGGTCCACATGGAGAAAATTGCTTCTAAGTTTGTACGAAATACTGCAAGCATTGGAGGAAATTTAATGATGGCGCAAAGAAAAGGATTTCCTTCAGATATTTCAACAATACTTCTTGCTGCAGGATCCATGATAAGTATTTCGACTGGTTCTAGCGAAGAAGTGATTATATTGGATGAGTTTCTCAAGAGACCTCCATTGGGTCCTAGATGTGTACTTTTAAGTGTTAAGATCCCAAATTGGGATTCAATTAGAGACATTTATGCAAATGATACGTATGTAGTTTTTGATACTTATAGAGCTTCGCCTCGGCCCCTCGGAAATGCACTGCCATACCTAAATGCTGCTTTCTTAGCTGCAATCTCCCCATGCAAAGATTCCAATGGTATCATATTAAATAGTTGTCATCTGGCATTTGGAGCTTATGGGACCAAGCATGCAATTAGAGCCAGAAAGATTGAAGAATTTCTTGCTGGAAAAGTTATTGATTATAATGTCATATATGAAGCTGTCTCATTGATTGGAGCCACCATAGTTCCTGAAAAGAGCACTTCCTCTCCTGCTTACAGGACAAGCTTAGCAGTTGGCTTTCTTTTTGAGTTCTTATACTCCTTGGTTCGTGGCGATGTTGCAATCAAGAGCAATTACCTCAATGGATGCAGGAATGCCTCGTCAACCCTACCCGACAGATTTATTTCAAACAAAAACCTATTTGGTTATAATAAAACTGCAGATCTATTATCATCTGGAAAGCAGGCAATGGAATTAAGTTTAGAATATCATCCAGTTGGAGATACCGTTATAAAATCTGGAGCTGCTATTCAAGCTTCAGGTACATTATATCTTGTAATTATAGGAAATCGTACTTTAAAAAATTATAAAGATGGAATGAATTTGTCTTAGTCAATTAGCTCGTGATTTCGTGTTCTCAAGTATTAAGGAAACCAATGTACATATGCAAATGAATATTTTAGGTGAAGCAATCTATGTGGATGATATTCCTTCGCCAACAAATTGCCTATATGGAGCATTCATATATAGCACAAAGCCTTTGGCACAGGTAAAAGGGTTTACTTTTCCTCCCAAATCACAACCAGAGGGAGTTATTGCTGTTATTTCTACTGGAGATATTCCTGTAGGTGGTTACAACATTGGAGCAAGAACCATGTTTGGTGATGAAATTCTATTTGCAGATAAGTTGACAGAGTGTGCTGGTCAGCCACTTGCCTTTGTGGTAATTTGAATACCTCATGATTCATTTATAGTAACGTTGGTCATAGAAGGAATCCTTATACCTCTCACATATTTTTTAGGTAGCAGATACACAGAAACATGCAGATGCGGCTGCAAACTTTACAGTAGTGAATTACGACACAGATAATTTGGAAGCACCTATTCTTTCTGTAGAAGATGCTGTTAAGAGGTCATGCTTCTTCGAGGTCCCTTCAGTTTTGCTTCCGGAACAGGTTGGTGATATATCAAAAGGAATGGCTGAAGCAGATCACCATATTAATGCTGCTCAGGTAGCTTCTACAGTGACTTACTTGGCCTTAAACATCTAAGGACGGTATGCCTGTCTGGAGAAGAAAAGGGAAATTTCAATGATTACTGAGTTAAAGATTCAACAGCTTCTCGCACCAAAAAAAACAGTTTCTAACTATTATGCTACCAATGTACATATTTGTTATTTCCTAATTGTTTTCTTTACTTTTACATAAATTTCTAATTGTTTTCATAAACTTTTACATTCAGATCAGACTTGGATCACAATATCATTTTTATATGGAGACGCATTGTGCACTTGCCATTCCAGATGAAGATAACTGCATGGTGGTCTACAGTTCAAATCAATGGCCATCTAATATTCATTCTGTAATTGCAAAATGTCTCGGCATTCCTGAACATAATGTCCGTGTAATTACCAGAAGGGTTGGAGGAGGCTTTGGTGGAAAGGGCACAAGATCTATGGTTGTAAGTATCTGCTGCCAACTCTATGTGGAATAGACTTTTGAAAAACAGTTCTTCACAATGCATTTCTTTTAACTTCCAAGTAAAACAAAATTTTCTAGTAATGGCGTTTTCTCAATAGGAAGGAAGGAAACAGAAAAATTTCTAGTAATGGTGTTTTCTCAATAGGAAGGAAGGAAACAGAAATTAAGTACAATATGCAATTATAATTTTACTCCAAAAGCTTTTGGATGGCAGTGCAAAATCAGTGAATTCCGATGTAAACTTTGTAATGTTTTTAGTTCTATCATAATCTAAGTAGGTAGGATGATGATGCATATAATCACCAACTTGAATCATTTGATTGTTCAACAATTTAACTCTAGTTGTCCAAGTGTATCAAAAGTTCTATATTACATTGCTGATCACTAAAGGGCCTATTAATGTATGTGCTTGAATAAAATGTGATTAGCTGAAGTGTAGTCATCCAAATATCTTACAATCTCTGGTGTTGGAGCTCAAGGCATATTAACATTAATTTGCAAATCATTTGGTGCTGCAATCAATGACAGATGATGAACTTTGCTATATTTGGTTTGGAATTTTTTCCACATCATAATCATACGTAGAGTTTCTCCTGCTATTTTATTCGCAAATACCACTCTTACTGCTGGATTTATTGCTGTTTAATCATTATAAACAAAATAGATTCTTTTCGGTAAGTACGTAGGATTCTTGAGATAAGTTGGACAACGCGATCAATTATGTTAATCTTATCATTTTTTACTGCATTTTATTTATAATTGTGAAGTAGGCATTTTTCTTGGACCTTTCTTTTTAACTTCTCCTTATACTGATTTCAGTGTTTTTGAAAAGATGGTTTATGGTAACAACCATTAGAATAAGATGATTGTGTATCGGAGTTGAAGCGTTTCATGATTGAAGTTTATTATGTTCTTCATCATATCTTTATGTGTAGCACTTCTATTGTTTCCCTACAGTTTGCTTTCTACCTTCTCACTTCTCTTTTTCTTGCCAAGTTTCTCACTATTCTCCCAAGCATGAACGACACTCTAATATATGAGTTCTTTCCTTTGAACAATTATGTTGTTTAGGTTGCTACAGCATGTGCACTTGCAGCTCACAAGTTACGCCGTCCTGTCAGGATTTACCTTAATCGGAAGACTGACATGATAATGGCAGGAGGGAGACATCCAATGAAAATAACTTACAATGTAGGCTTCAAATCTAATGGTAAAATTACAGGGTTGCAATTAGATATATTGATTGATGCAGGTATGAGTACTGATGTAAGTCCAATAATACCACACAACATCGTCAATGCACTTAAGAAGTATGATTGGGGTGCTTTATCTTTTGATATAAAATTATGCAAGACAAACTATTCAAGCAAATGCGCAATGCGAGCCCCTGGAGAGGCACAAGGATCCTTTATTGCTGAGGCGGTAATTGAACATGTGGCATCTACCCTTCGCATGGATGTGGATACTATTCGAAAAGTAAACCTGCATACATTTGTGAGCATCAGCAAATTCTACAAGAATCCAGGTGAACCTGAAGGGTACACTTTACCTTCAATTTGGGATAGGTTAGCCACATCTTCATGCTTAAAAAAAAGGGTTGAAATGGTAGATGAATTTAATAGCTACAACATATGGAAAAAAAGAGGTCTTTCTCGAATTCCAGTTGTGCACGGAGTAAGAGCGAGGCCAACTCCTGGGAAAGTGAGCATTCTAACTGATGCTTCTGTTGTTGTGGAAGTTGGAGGCATTGAAATTGGGCAGGGGCTGTGGACAAAAGTGAGACAGATGGTTGCATATGCTCTTAGCTCAATTGGATGTGATGGAACTGATGACCTTTTGGAAAAGGTGAGAGTGGTTCAATCTGATACCGTTGCCTTAATACAAGGAGGGGGTACATTTGGAAGTACTACCTCCGAGTCGAGCTGTGAGGCTGTTAGACTTTGCTGCAATATACTGCTAGAGAGACTAACACCTCTCAAGAAAAGGCTGCAGGATAACGGTTCCCTCAAATGGGATGTGCTCATAAGTCAGGTTGTTGTTTGCTCTGCACTATCTCATAGAACATTTTATGTTTAACCAATCATGGGTTGTTCCATAATCGAAGTGTTATTCATGCATGGTTCTCAAAAGTCTTATTATTAGTTCACATATAATTAGTTTCTTTGAAACGTTTCCTTGCTTTTTCACAATTGTTGATTTGTAATTTGAATTGTTAGTTCTCATTTTTCAAACCTCATAAAATGTTTTTGGATATGGGGTTGAGGATGTATCCTTGGGTGAATAACACCTTCATCATTTCATGTTGGATAAAGTGCAGGCAAACTTGCAAGCAGTCAATTTGTCTGTAAATTCTTTGTATGTCCCTGACTTTGTTTCAAGTAGCTACTTAAACTATGGAGCTGCAGTGAGTGAGGCAAGTCTACTGACTAACAACACCTCCCTTTGTGTTTACTACTGTATCAACATTTTCAAATTAAAAACAAACACTTGGCTGCCACTTTAGTTTACTGCAAAGTTCAATTCACCAAATTCATGCCTTGGCAGGTGGAAGTTGATCTTCTCACTGGAGAAACCACAATTTTGCGTTCAGATATTCTCTATGATTGTGGACAAAGCCTCAATCCTGCTGTAGATTTGGGACAGGTTAATTAGCTACATTATAAGTACAAAATTGAGCATCTAATTTGTTTTTCCAGTCTCTTGAAGTTATGGGTTTCAAATAGATTGATCAGATTTCCAAGGGGTAGAAACTCCTAATGATAGGGATAGGGAATCGTTTTGTGCAGATTGAAGGAGCATTTGTGCAAGGAATTGGATTTTATATGTCAGAAGAATACTTGACAAATCCTGATGGACTAGTGATTACTGATAGCACATGGACTTACAAAATTCCTACAATTGACACCATACCAAAACAGTTGAATGTGGAAATTTTAAATTCTGGACATCATAAAAATCGCATTCTCTCTTCAAAAGGTAGGTCAAACTTTATTGTCATTCAATTTGGTTGGAAGAGAATGGGATTTCCTTGCAAATCCAATTTAGTATACTTGTCATTTTCTATGTAGTAGACTTTTTCTTTCACGGGGCTTTTGGTTTTTCAGCCAAGGGCTCATACAAACGATCTAATATGTATTGGAACTGAAATGAAATCAAGTGCAATTGTGCAGCTTCAGGAGAACCACCATTGCTTCTAGCTGCATCAGTTCATTGTGCAACACGAGCGGCTATTAAAGAGGCACGAAAACAGATACGTGGATGGCGCCATCAAGATGAGTCTGAATTTGATTACGCAGTACAGCTAGAAGTTCCTGCTACCATGGCTGTTGTTAAAGAGCTCTGTGGGCTAGACTGTGTGGAAAATTACCTGAAATGGATCAACGAATCGAGAAGCACTGTGAGTGTAAGCTAAGCTAACCACATACTTGGCCTTCCAAACACATAGGTCATGCCAATTTACTCATAATAATGCTTGTGATTGGAGAAATAAGATCAGTCTATGAGGCAATCTACACTTACTCATTTCAAAGTTTATTTGCAGCAGCAGAAATAAGCAAGCAAATCTACAAATATCATGGGTTATTGGGAAATAGAGCAGTTTCAAATATACCACAACCACGATTTAATTTCTTTTTAATGTTTATATTGATATCAAAATTTATATTTTACAAATGTATTAATAGAATATCGATATTGACGAATAAATCTGTAAATCAAGAAATTTTATTGTCAATATTTGTATTCATATATTGATGACTAAATAATGATATGTTTTATATTTGATGGATATTAAAGATACAGATCTCTTTGATTTACAGAAATGAGAAAATTCTATAGAGACCGTAAAATAAGAAGCCCAAATGAAATTTGGCCTCACTTTTGAAAACAAATGAAAAGTGACCTTTTGCTTACATTATTCATCCGTGAAATTACCATTTTAACCCCTACAGCCTTCTTCCTTCTCCTTCGTTTGCCAGATTTTCTTTTCACGTTTCTTTCGCCAACTTCTTCTTCTTCCTTCTTCTTTCTTCTGCCTTTCTTTTTCTTCTTCTTCCGTTTTCTTTTTCTTCTTTTTTTTGTGTGGCTTTCTTTTCTTCTTGTTTTTGTGTTTTCTTGAGGAAGAGACAAGCGAGATCGAGATGAGGGAGAGAATCGAGATCAAGAAGCATAGTAGAATTTGAATTTAGGAGAGAGAAGCAAGATTTAGAAAGAAGAGAGAGAAACGAGATCGAGATGGAGAGAGCATCGAGATCAAGAATGAAGAGAAATTGTATATTGAGGAGAGAGAAGCAAGAAGAATTGACATGTAGTCTGACGTGGATCGGGATTGGGAATCAAGAATGGGGCACGAGATCGAGAAGCGTGGAGTTGGACCATTGATCAAGATCGGGGATTGGTAGAAGAGAACGGGGAACGAGATCGGGAATCGAGGTTGGGATGCCGGGGGCAAATCAAGTGCATCTTCGGGGGCAATTGAGTAATTTCACATACGACTGACATAAGCAAGAGGCCAAATTTTAGTGATTTCTTCAATATATGCTATTTTTCAATTGGCCTCCCAAAATGGACCATCCGTACAAAAACCAATCACTGATGAATATTTTAATCGATGTGTATATATATGTTACTAGAAAATATTTAGTACTATAGTAGTATAAAAAAAATCATACTATTTCCATTCATTGTTTGTCATAAAATTAAGAATTGTGTGAAATATGTAGATTAAAATAATAATATATCACCAATGATGTGTCAATTGTGAATAGAAGTAGTATATACTAATGTAGTACTAGAAATTTTTCACGTTACTCATTGAAGTCTTTTCAAGTTAGGGCCATTAGTGATAGTTTTAAACTACTTTATCCAAAGTTGGGGCTATTAGTGATCGCTTTAAACTGTTTATTTTTTATACATTTATATAATGAAAAGAGATTGAACAACCTATAAAATCAAATCAAATGGAATCTAAAAATATGTTTCTGGTTCATTATATAACATTTTCTGGCAGCAGAGAAATGTGCCAGAAAGGTACGTGTTTAAGGGGAAAAAAAATATACTAGGAAGGTAAGGTCAGAGTTGAATCATAGATTCCCATTTCCTTAAAGATGACGTTGTAAAACGTTGTTACATAAACTTAGAAGGTACATGGCGTTGTTTGTGGGGTGGGGGAAGAAGTATTAAGCAAGTATCCTCGCACTGGTGTACACTGTACAGGTTGCTTGAATGACAACTTCACAGCTGAGATCCAGGACGCAGCAATCCTATGCAAGGCAAGTTCCACTTTTGAACAGGCATAAATCATAGATGGCGTCCAGTAGGAATTTCAAGATGATTAAAGAAACTACTTCCAAAGCCTAGAATTGGAATTTCGGGTTCTAAAGGATTATGTGCTAGCATGGCGCGACACAAAGGACTCAACGAGCGGGTTCACTAGATGAGGTGCCTCGTCCTTCATTAATGCCACCAAACAAAAGTCAGCAAGTTTCTCGAGAAATTAATTGAGCAGTAATCAAATCAAATTGACTTGGACATATAACAGGGTTTTCTTCTTTAGTTTTACTGGACGAAGAATCGTGTAATACATGGCTCTTTTGCCTTTCAAGAAGACTCTATCCATGCCTCGAAGGTATTCTAATTGAGTGTGTAACCATCAAAACCACACTTCCAAAACAACGAAACAAGAGAAAACAGTTAGCATGGAGAGAATGCAAGACAGAATGCAAGACAGACCTGAGGGCAGTGTCCAACATTGGGAAGGACAACAAAATCTTCCACGGATTCGAAATTTCCATAATCTCTTCCCAGCTCAATTGGCTCCCACGGATCTTTGTCACCCCATCCTATCAATACAGGACACTGAAGAAGAGAAATATGAGAAAAGCAACAATGGGATACAGAAAATGATAGTTCCAAAGAATGCCAACATTAGAGGAAGGCAACCTTCACCCTCGGCAAAAGCTCTTCAGGAAGGGGCCCGCCTGAGTAACAAATAAACTCCAGAAAGATATCAGCAGCACCCGGCTGTAATCCGGGATTTAGGATAATTTGCACTAGTTCATCTGTAACTTGGGAGGTGTCATGGTAACACTACAGGAAATGCGAAAAGAAAAGGACAGTCAAGATATCTGAACGACGTCGATACGCGGTTTATGCTCAAATAAAAACAAAGCCCTATTTATATGTAGAAAATTCTCATCAAAACAAAATTCTAATAAGGTTGATTCTAAATTCTAACAATATTCCAAATATTAACTCATGAAAATAGAATTATGCATTAACAACTCCTACAAATTGATCCAATAACATTTTTGGTTTCCAAATTCCCCAACGTCTAGGAGCCAAGACCATTAGTAATTTTACTTTGTTGATTTTCCAAACGAATTCATTTACCTCTGAAAAATCCATTACAAAATGTTTATATTCTTATTCTTTTGCATCCCTTAAATAAAAAGAAAAAACGGGGGAAAAAGATAGATCTATGTCAAGCAAAAAAAGAATACCTGGCAGAGAATATTCTTCACAGACTCGGGGGTTGCAACAGTTCTAAAAAAATATTTTCCTAGAGCAGTATTTCTGCAACAGTCGGAGACCTTGGATGACAACTTCAGTCTAAATTCAATAAATGATCTATGGGATGTCTTTTACCTCAGCAAATTCTGAAAGGATCTGATCAATGGCTTCCCATACCAAGGCTGCTTCTTAATATGAAGCATACGTAAAGATATGTTTAGAAGAACAATACCTTTACAGATCTGCGGTTTCATAACAGCTGCCTGCAGACCAACTACTCCTACAAGAATATACATCCAATAATTTAAGATAGACGTTGGTAATTGATGAATTATCTTCATAACAGAAGAAAATATATCTCGTTCAGTAAGAAAGAGAACGATAATGGATTGTCCTGTGTGGACATGAGATTGCTTTTATCATGTATTGGAAAATGAATATAGACGTGAAACAGGGAATAGTTTTAGTATAGATGAGTTGTCCACTTAAAACCACCATTAGCATGGATAAGAAGAGATTTGTCCTAGAGCAACTAATGATGCACGAAAAACTGGCTAAATAAATAACATTTACATGAAAATACATAATGTATAATGGCCAAACTTAATTTTATCAAATATATGTTAAGAACCATAACAAGATAGCGATGTGTGTCAGAGCTAAAGAAAAAGTAATGATTTTACTTCAAAAGGGAGATCGTCACCCCCTATAGAATTGCAGATAAAAAATGCTTCATCCTGAACCACGTCAACACAAAAATCATTCAGCTGGGAAGCCCATGTCTCAAACGTATAAAAGTTTTCTCCAACTACATCTGGGTTTGGCTTGTCTGAATATCCATAACCAATAAGATCAAGAGCATAAACTCTATGTGATTCAGCAAGGACAGGTATATTTTTCCTCCAATGGTCACTGAAAAGGAAGACAAATCATCAAGCACTGAACTTCCCATGTGGAACAAGATCAAGGGTAATGACTTGTTCGCAGCTAAAGATAGAAACCAGTCCGACCTAATCTACCCCACATCAACACTGTTTGACCATGCAAACAAAAAAATCAGCGACTCAATTCGGTGCTCAATGGATGACACCGAATCCCTAAGCACCACATCAATTTTCCTAACAAGCTAAATACGCTAAGTTTTTTCTTTACAAGAAACCGAGCAAAATGAAAATATATACAAGCGCATTAGCCAACAAAAGGAACAGAACAGACTACAAAAATAGACTCCAATCCAGATGAATAAAGCCTAGCTGATAATTACAAAATGTGATAGTCACCAAAGCTCATACTAAGGCACTATACCTAATAACCTCTCAGAACTCCCAATCAGACCTCACACCTCCTCAAAAAATATATACACACGCCTATACGACTTTTTAAAAAAATTAAAATTAAAATTAAAAAAAAAAAAAATAGAAAGAAATCTACAATTCCTCTCCAGTCAAATCTCCAAAAAATTGAGGAAAAACATTACTGCTAAAGGATGTTCCATTTCTCCTTAAAAGATGGATTCAACAAACCCTCCTCCACCATAGCCTTGCAATCCATGCTCCACACCATAGAAACTGGGAAAACGCCCAATAACCTGGACCAAGCCGATTAAGCAAATTGGCAATTCTAAAGAATATAGTGAAGACCACCAAATGCACCTCTATAAGAGGAGCACCACTGATGCCCCAATCAGAGGAAAGGGTGTACCCGAATGCGGTCTAAACTCTAAAGTATTAAATTATTAACTTTCTCATGTGAGACGTGTCAGGCAAAGAACTTTATATTGTTGAAGAGCTTAGCCTTCCAACATGAGGAAAACAAAAGGGTGACAGGGGCACCAAGGAAACACTTAAAAGATAGAAGAGAGAGCCTGAAGAAAAGTCATGTGAAGGACAAGAGATCCAGCTACGAGAGTCACTCCTCACCTGATCAACATGAAAGCCCCTCAAAAGCAAAAGTGATGTAAGAACCTCGAACAACTCTCTATCTACGCGGGCACGTCAAATCTCAAGAATAAAAGAAGACGGGTAACTGAGTCGTAGCCAATTGAGCATTCAACGAATCTAGGAAAAGGATTGGGTTACAAAAGGTCGTATCACTTATAAGCCTATCATATGAAAATCCTAACAAATTGGAAATAGGAACCTTTAAATATGTGAACACCTAATTCTCAAATACTAAAATCCAAATTGATTTCATTTTCAGCCCTACGAGTTGAATTAGACACGGATTGTCTTATGATCAAAGCTCTTAAGACAAAAAACAAGTTGTACTCTCATTTGAATGTTATTGGCATGCAACTCACATGAATTACGAAATTCAAGAAATGTCTTGACAAAAACTTGAAATTAAAAGCTCAAACGTTAAAATTCGATTCATCCTAAACTGTCGAAGCAATCAAAAGACAGTACTTTAATAGCCTCCAAAACCCTAATACCACATTATAGTTCATAGTAAAAAGACAATACTACCTTTACTTGATATGTCATACAAAGAATAAAATTAGAAAATACTAAAGTTACATCAAAATTATTAAATAATATATAGGTTAAAAATCACTTTTAGTCTCTAAACTTTCCTAGAAGTAATGATTTGGTCCCTGAATTTTGGTTTGTAATAATTTAGTCCCTATACTTTAAATTTTATAACAATTTAGTTCCTATTGTAAAAATTAATGATAAGATTTTATGAGTATTCATGCATAAATAAATTGTTATACTAATTAGAGACTCAATATTTTTTTAAAATATAAAGAAAATATTAAAAACTGACATCTAATTTTGATGAAAATTTTTACGTGGGAGATTAAATTGTTACAATTTTGAAAATACAAAGACTAAATTGTTACATACGAAAATTCAATGATCAAATTGTTACAAAATTGAAAGTACAAGACTAAATTGTTACAAATCAAAGTCCAAAAACTAAATTGTTATTCAGTTTGGGGACAAAAATGGTTTTCAACCTAAAATATAAATAATATATGATGCCTCAAGAGTTTATATACCACTTAAAAGGTAAGGACACTATTCGCTCATAACAATAGATTAATTTTTACTCCCGTCCCTTGCCAAAAGTCAGTGGTTCGAAACTATGTTAAGGTACTGCGCTAAGTCTTGTTTGGTTTTGCTTTCCGGAGCCTTTGATCGAATTAAGACAACGAAAGGGAGTTGATAAGCACTATTATTACAAAGTTTTTCTCACATGCATATTTCTCAGTTCTCGATTATCCCTTACCCTTCCGATTTGCAAAAGTCCGGCAGATGGACATGGAGCAAGTCAGCGGTGTCCCAACAAAAATCAGTGTGCAAGTTTTCTCTGAGGTTAAATAATCTTCTTCGTTAAGGCTAATGCCTGGATTTCCCATCCAGGACTATTAAAACAAGCGCAATGGGGAAAGAATAACGGAATGCATATATAAAGACGTTTTCCAGCATCGGCAATTCGCGTCGGTAATACCTATGGTTAGTGGTATGAGAAGCAAAAATTGAATGGTGTAGACCTGTTTGCTCCAAAACCATGAATCAGTATCAATGCAGGGCCATCATCTCCTGAACATTGGTAGCGAATAGAGTAACCCCTCCACTTCCAAATGCTGCAAGACAGGAAAAGTAGGCAATCAGTTAATATGAGATGAGATATTTTCGTACTTAGCATCCATTGGTTAAATGAGAGAGAAGCCAAAAATGGGTACCAGCTACGAAGTGGGAGTTTGGAGCGGATATTGTCCGACGAGATCTGCAGGCCTTGGTCACCGAATTGAGCGCCTAATTGAGAATATGAGACGGCGGCATTTGGCTTACTGAGGGGGAACCCAAGTCGTTGAGAAAAGGGATGGGTGGAAGTGAGTGGAGATGGTAGAGTCCTGGTGCTTAGCTTCGCGGAGGAGAAGGGCAAAGAGAAAGAGCAGGTGCTGGCCATGATTCAACAGAGATTTTGAGGAGGAAAAGGAATTGACATGGATCATACAGGAAGCCTTAGGCCTTCGACTACGATCCATGGTGAAGAACGATCCTTGTGAAGACGTCGGGTTGGTACTTTGTCAACCACCCGATTCTCATCCCAAAGAAGAATGATGGAAAAATACCTTTATGTCCTCGTTGGTTCTTGAATTTTCAAGATCCATTAGGGAGGTTTTCAAAAAAGTAATAAAAAAGCTCAAATTATTTACCTCGATAGAAAAATTTGAACCCAACCCAAAATAAATTAAATAAATAGAAGAAGAGCTCAATCCCATGATAGTGAAATACCAAAAATGTCCCAAACCCACATGCGATAACCCACAACCCAACCAATTAATTACGATTAATCGGATTACCCATCAACCGGCCCGATATCACTCATGCCTGCCTCTTCTTCTTCCCACATCTTCTTCCAACGGCTTCTTCTTCATCAAGCAATGCACGATAATAATCTATTGTCATCTATCTTGTTGATCTTCTCCTTCTTCCGTTGGTCATCTTCTTCTTTTGTTGCTTCATCTTCATCTTCATCTTCTTCTTTCTCCTCTGTCGCTCAACCTACTTCTCCCATTGCTGCTAAATCTTCTATTGCTTCTCCATCAAGGTTACAATCTATTATCAAATAAACTCTTCAAGGTTATCATCATTATCTTTTCTTTTCATTTCATTAACTCTTTGTTGGGTTTTATGTCCTAAAAACTAGTAGTTTGTAAAAAATAAACTCATTCTGTAAATCGATGAAGTTGTTATCGAATATATGCATTGCTTATTTCATCTTAGAAATAAATCCAAGAAACTAAAAGATCCATGACGATTACATGAGTACTTGAACTTTATATGGAGACATAAGAGTAGATTAGGTTCGAGTAAATAGTCAAAACGATCTATAGTATACGAATAAGGTTGGGTGTCTTATTCTGGTAACACTATCGGATGAGGCCCACTCTGTAGTTGTTATAAGGAGTTGTAAAGTGCTACAAACGAAGTGATCTTGATTCGTTCATGTGGTGACATGAGGAGTGGGGGCGTCTTGTGCAATGAGTTTGTATAAGATCAGACCAAGAAATAAGTTACTCTTACTTTAAAACGTTGTTTACTGTTTAAAACTAGCTATTTCAAAACGATGACTTAGGTAACTTGACCTTAATCCTAAGCTAACTATGAACTCCTGTTTATTCGGGATTATCCTTGAATTTGCATAGGTGAAAGTTGGCTTTACAGTGCCGATTCAATAAGTCTCCAATTTCAGGGGTAAAATGGGTAGATAGCTGGGGACATAGGGTGCAAGATAAAAATTCTCTCCTACCCGTTTTCAGGGATAGTAGAGAGGTTATTCCCTTAAGTGCTAATTTTGAGTCTTGAACAAAGAGCCTCACCTCTCATTGCCTTGAGATGGACTCGATTTGATGATCGGATCTCAAACCAACTATTCATTAGAAGATCAGTGGGACTTAAGGAACAAGAGGTAATCTCGGGGGTAAAACAGCCTTTTGACCTAGCTGTTATTACTAACAACCTGTAGAATGTTAACTTACTAATCATGGTTATATCGAGTGGACACAATATATCTACAGTGAGGGGAGTGCAACTATGAGCATTCGATGTAAAAAGTTTAACCAATTAATCTTGGATCGTTGGAGCCTATGATCTATAGATCCATTAGGTCCCCTACTAGCTCACAAATGGATAAGCCTTAGAATAGCATGATAAGTTGATTTGAAACGTTCAAATTAGAATTAAAGGAATTTGTAATTATATGTGATATAATTACACGTTTAATTTTGGAATTAAACGAAATAGGAGAATCGATTAATATTTAAATATGGTTTAAATATTAAATTCATGAATAGGGATTCGTGGTGGTGGAACTAGTGTTGAATTAGTTTAATATTTGATATTAAATTAATTAGAATTAATTAATTATTGATTTTATTAGAAAATTAATTTTGAATCATTTTTTGTAAAATTAATAAATTTCAGTTTTAATTGTAAAATTGAAAACTGAAATTGAGATTTAATTTTGAAAATAGTTCTAAAATTAAAAGAAAATGGAAAAACCCATCAACGGGATTTTTCCACTTTCTAACCAAACATCTTACTCACTTCTCACTACCAAACTTGGAGTTGGAGCTAGCAGAATATGATGCAATTGGATTGCATAATATTCCAGGATATATCACATAAGCTTCAACTGAAAGACTCCCATGCAATTGACAGAATTTGCTAAGAAATTCTAGAGGTTGAAGAAGGTCTTCAACATTGGTAAACCAGTAACCTCCTCTCTATTTTCCCCTAATTCAGCTTGTTTTGAGTCCTACAACTCAATCTAAGGCTCCAAGAGAATAGTAGGGAAGACCTTGTGGTGGTTCAAAACCAAAGAAAGAAGATTGCAGCTGAAGATCAGGATTCAAGAGGTTCTTCAAAGGTATGTGTTGAAACCCTCTTAATTCTCTATGAATATGCTTATTTTGATGTCAAAATTAAGGTATTAGAATGCTTAATGATCATGTTTTCTTCCGCTGCATGTTTCTATTTTCCAACAATTGATGTCCGAGCATCATTTAAGCATTCAATTCGGTTAATTTTGGCTTGGTGGGTATTTTTATAAGTTGTATGAAAATGATGAACTGATATGGTGTTTTTGAGTTTTGGCATTGTTTTTTCCTCAATTATGTTATAATTCTTGTAATTGGCTCTTGATTGTTGGGTCTCAATGTGTGATTAAGTGTCTGTAATTTGATTGGAGCCATTAGAGTTGCAATTAGGATGTAATTGAAGAAAGAAGTGAAGAAGGTCGAAAAGCAGAACTGGATTTTTAGCCACTGCCAGATACTCGATGCATGGTGCTATACTCAATGGTACTCGATGGCATTTACTTGATGGTATTTTGGTGTATACTCGATGCACGATGCCATACTCGAAGGTACTTGATGATATTTTGGTAAATACTCGATGCACAATGGTACTCGATGCACGATGCCATACTCGATGCTCAATGACATGCTTGATGCTCATGCTCGACAGCATACTCAATGCTCGATGCTCAATGGCATACTTGATGCTCATGCACGATGACATACTCAATGCTCTATGGCATACTCAATGCTCAATGGCATACTCGATGTTTGATGGTACTCGATGGTTTTTTGCCCGGTTCAGCCATTTTTTAGCATCACAGGTCCGATTCGAGAGATTTTGGTCTGGTTCAGGGTGATTTGAGCGATCCAGAAGTGTTTTGAAGTCGATTTTTGTTGAATTTGTAATAATTAGGTATTTGTTTGCTTAAAAATGCAAAAACTAAAACCATATCAGTATGTGTTTAATTATTTATGCATGTGATGTATGTTATAATTAAATAAATCTTGTATGTGAATGAAGTATGCCATGTAAATTTAAAATCTCACAATAGGAAGCATGTTACATGCATTGAAAGTATGTTATAAAGTGTTATAATATATATTATGCATGTTTGGGGTTTTAGATATTTAATATAAGTATTATATTATGAGATATATAATGTATGTTATGGATGCCTAGCATGTCTAAAGTTTTATAAGTTGTTTCAAAATTGGGTTAGACATTTAAAATCCATAACAAAGATAAGTTTCATGCTCACGTAGGTTTTATCATCACAAAGAAAAACAAATGGGCCTTATTTTAATAGTTAAAATAGGTCGACATCTTGTAAAATATGGTTACAAACTCAACCGATATATAATCCTGTCTAAGGCTGAGGATATTTAAGTTAATGGTCTACGGAACACCTCCTACCTGGAGATTATAGTCGAATAATTGAGCGTTGTTAACCCATTTTATAAACAATATGTGAGCGGTGTGAGGTTTTAAAATGGGTTTATCACCTAGACATCATAGATTATATCCAAATATAAATGTTATACTTAGATAAACACCTTGACTTAGGTTGTTTATTAGCCGGAATAAACCTGAGTAAAGATATACCCAAACAAATGTTAGAACACTTCAGTGGGAGTTTAATAGCATATATGATATGTTATTAGAACGCTTTAGTGGGAATTTAAGAATGCTTCAGTGAGAGATTAATAACATATACGATATGTTATTTTTAGCTCTCGCGTCCCTAAGAGTTCACATCAAGATTCATGCTTCGCTTCGTGTGGATTATACCTTGACTGCTCCATTCGGAAAGTGTTGGCATGAATCAAGATCTAGGTGAATAGGGGAAGTTGTTCACAGTAAAATCAAAAGTGATGTTTTGATTTTAAATCTCACATCCTAAGATGTTCACACCGTGAGATCCGTGAAATACTTCACATCGATTATACCTCGACTGCTCCATTCAGAAAGTGTTTGCATGGGATCAAGATCGAGGTGAATGAAGGAAAGTTGTTCAATGTAAAATCAAATATACGATATATTGATTTCAACTCTCACGTCCCTAGAAAGTTCACACCGTGAGGTCCATACAACGCTTCGTGTCGATTTGATCTTTAAAAAAATTACTTAATTTGGACCTCAAATCATGCTTAAAATACCTTAATTAACCTAAAATTACAAATTTAGCTTGAAAGTCAACCATTTTTCCTTTAATGACGGATAATAGATGACGGTCAGACATCGTCTTCAACCTCCCGCCTCAATTTCGGCCCTGTTTTCCAACAACACTTTCAGACTTAAATTCATCAATTTTTAACGAAATAACTTCAAATTTATTTCATAAATCGTTTAATCAACATCTTAATTATCTAACCTGAGAGTTTGAAGCTTCAAAAACTCGTGGAAAACCCGGAGTCAATTTCAAAACTCCACTGCTCTGTTTTGACTAAATTTCCGAGTAGCTTCGATTTTCCTATGAATTCGTCAACTTCCAACCAAAATTAGCAAAATAATCCTTCATAAAAAGTGTTTGAACACCTCTTAAATTACTAACCTCAAAATTTCAGCTTCTGATTCTTTTTTACAGCCTGGAATTCTCAAAACACCGCAGCTTACTCAGGTTTGCCCGAAAATCTAATCATCTTTTGTTTTCCTATCATTATAGCCATTTCCAATCGCAATTAGCTCAATTATCCTTCATAATAATTGTTAGAGAGTGTGTTGACTAGCTTACCTCCAAATTTCAGACCCTTAATCATTTTCTACAGTTCGAAATCTTTAAAACACTGAAGCTTTGTTCAATATGTCAGAACAGCAGACTCACCTCCAATTTTCCTTGTTTTCACCATCTTCTTCAACACCAAAACTCTGACAGCCTCCAAACATCTTCCCCTCTCAACCCTCTATGTTTTTGTCTGAAGACTTTATAGTTTCCAGTCAGGAAAATAAAGTATGTGAACTAAAAAAAGAAAAAAAAAATCTCTTTATAGTCTTAAACATGCTCCAAACAATGGTATGAAAAATTCAATGATACTTTGATAAACAATGGATTTAAGGTAAACTCCTCAAATACATGTGTTTATTTAAAATTGTTTGGAGTTAAGTGTGTAACTATATGTTTGTATGTTGATGATATGCTCATCTTTGGAACAAACATAGAGACAATACATAATACCAAATTGTTATTATCTTCCCATTTCGATGTGAAAGATTTAAGGGAAGCTGATGCAATACTTGGTGTTAAGATAAGAAAATAAAATTGGTTTTTCTCCGTATCAATCACACTACATTGGAAAATCACTAAAGAAGTCTGACGGTTATGATGATCCTCCTGCAAGAACTCCTTATGATGCTAGTATAAGTCTTAAGAAAAAATAAAGATGATTGTGTATCTTAGTCTAAATATGCAAAGATTATAGGTAGTGTTATGTTTTTAATGAACTATACTAGACATGATATTGCATATGTTGTGAGTAGATTGAGTAGATATACACATAATCCTGATAAGGATCATTGGAGTGCTCTTCGTCGTCTGTTAAGATATCTTAAGGGAACCATGAACTATTGTTTGCATTTTAACAAATTCTCTTATGTATTAGAAGTTTATTGTGATGCAAAGTGGGGATCTGATAATGACAATGTCAGTTCTATAAGTGAATATGTATTCTTACTCGGGTGGAATAATATCATGGAAGTCTGCAAAACAGACTTGCATAGCTATTATTGCTCTAGAACTAGCAGGACGGGAAGTTGAATTGCTTAGAAGCCTACTAGGGGATGTACCATTGTGGGAAGCATCAATACCAGTTTCTCTGCATTGTGATTCACAAGTTGCCATAGGTATTACTAAGAATAGTGTATATAATGGAAAAAGGAGACATATACGTCTTAGACATGGAGCTGTGATACAATTGTTAAATGGAGGAATTATTTCCTTAGAATTTGTGAGGTCTAAGAAAAATTTGGTTCATCCTTTGACCAAATGCCTAACAAGTAAAATAATTTTAGAATCATCAGTAAACATGGGACTTAAACCCTTATAGGATTCTATAGTCCTTTGTCTAGGTGGCCATGAGTGGTCTATTGTGATAGACTAGATGGTCCATAGCCCTTTGGGTGGTCTGTAGAGATAGACTTGATGGTCCATAGTCTGTTATGTGGATGGTCCTAGGATGAACTTAGCGGATAATACTAACATCTTTTAATGATCCATAACCCTTTCTTTGGATGGTCCTAATGTGGACTTGATGTATAATGATGAAATCTTCATAGCTCAGTATTTGAATAATCTGTCTTTGATAGACTTGATGAAGATGGTCCTAATACGGACTAAATGTCTAAGTCTTCATGGCTCAGTTTGAGTGGTTTGTTTCTAATGAACTTGATAAAGAATCTAACGTGATAGTGAAGGTATGGTCACCTTCTATGAAAGAGTTTAAAGGTCTCTTTCTAAAGCTTTCACGGCGACCCGGGGTTTATGTGTATGGCCATAATAAACACACTTTATATCGTAGAATCGAGAGAAGGTCCAGGAATAAAACGTGTTGTGGGGGTCTCAATCAATGTTATTGAAAGTTCAAGAGGTAACTCGCTCTCTCTAACAAAGTTGTTGTGCTACTTCACTATGCATCAATCTGAAACATTAGATATTGATGTCTTTATTTGCTCAGAACATTTTTTTTTCAAATAATCTTAGAAATGACTTTTGGGCTTAGGCCTATAGGAAAAGTTAGGAAGAGTAGGAAGTTTTGTCCCACATGGATAGATTTAGAATTGCCTAGAGGATACAAATAGCAAGACATTCTAATTAAGAATCCAAAGTGTGTTGATGATGGATGTTTAACCTTTTCACCACATGCATGTGCCGTCGACATCCAATTGGATGGGTAGGTTTGGGTAATTGTGCGCGAAAAAGAACTAAACTTTTATTACTTATCTTTTTTTTTAAAATAAAATTATTATTAAATTTGTTTATTATTAGTTTGTTGGCTATTCATTTTTTATCGTTAAAGAACCGTTCGGATTGCGACCGTTGGGTTTTTGTCCATTAACGGACCGTTCGGATTCTTTCTGTCCATTGGTGTCCTCTCCTCTGCTATTTAACTCAAATCAGACTTGAGATAGGCGACACAACAAACTCGATTTCCATCTTTTATTTTCTTAAACTCTTCACCAGTGCTAGTCCATTTTGCATTAAACCTTGGGGAACAATCAACATAAGCGATTAGCATTGAGGTCGCATTGTAATTGCTTTCAGGATAGTGGTTTCTCCACGACGTAATAACACTTCGTGACATTTGTTCTAACAAAACTTGCATATATTGAAATTTTATTAAAGAATAAAATAGGTATTTAATTTTTTAAAAAAAAACAAATTAAACATTCAATAAAATAATACAATGATAAGCATACATATAATGAGATTATGAAAAATGAAGGAAAAAAAATAGTTGGTTGGAATTTTCAAATTGAGAATAAAATTTAAGAAAGATTAAACTATTTTCTAGAAAAGATTTTCCATAATCCCCCTAAGCCTCTAATAAAAAGCTTGTTATATGAATATCTTTTTCCAACAAATCTATAATGGCCAAAGCAAAACAAACATGAGATTAAGAAATTTTTTTCAAGCAAGAAAGAACAAACAAATTGCAATGGAATTTGGATCAAAATCATATTTGCTCTCAAGTTTCATTTATCAATTCTGCACCAATTACAGGTTGGTTTAGTGCTCTCTTTTCTCTAAGCATTGCACACTCTTCTTTTTATCGTTCTTATCTATTTATGTTGGGAGTGTTGGTTGAAGTAGAAATAGAAAAAATGTAACCATTTGACTCATGAGATAGTGAAACAATATATCCAATTTATTTCCCATTCAAATTTAAATTTCATCCCAATTCTTTTATTTCTTATTTAAAAAGAAATCTCATCTAAATTCTTTTTTTCTTTTTTTTTTTTCTTTTCTCATTTAAACTGAAATCTCATCCTAATTATTCCTTTTTTTTTTTTTAATGAAAGAGCATCTCCAAAGAAAAATTTTCACTTTAAAAAAACTTCTCAAAATCACACTACTAATTTAGTCATAAAGATAGATAATCACACCTCTCCATTAACGAGTCTGAATTTTCAAGGTCTCATCTTGATCAGGTTCAATGTTTTGCTTTCGAATAATCTTTTTTTTAAATCCTCATTATTTATGGAAAGGTTTCTTTGATATAAAAACTTTTTGTGACATCATATTGAGACTGAAAATTAATAAATGACAATGAAATTATCAAGTTCTTTATTTTTATAGGTAGATCACACTCATATAATACGGTAGAAGAGTTAGAAGTCAGTTTTTTTTCACCTATTCATTTGTATAGGATGTGCCCCTACATAAGTTCTTTTTTTCCCAAGGAGTATAAACAATTGCAAGGGCAAAATAGGTATTATTTAACAAATAAGGGCAAAAAGGGAATGTAAAAATTATCCACTTTTTGCCCCTTTTAAATTCACATAAATCACAAGTGGTGTTAAAACATTTTTTTGCTTAAAAAATTGAAGGGCTAACAAGGGGAATGACAAATTTTCAAGTTTATATGGTAAATTGATTTTAGGTATTAAAAAATAGCAAAATGATTAAATAATTAATTAAGCAATAATTTACGAATACCATAAATACTCTCATTTTTGATAGATTACATTCTCTTTTTAAAAAAAATACTTAAATCTGTTAATGCTAACAAAAAAAAAAAAAAAAGATTATTTCCTCCAAATTAGGTTGTAGCTAACTAACCAAATCTTAATTAAATGGTGAGAAATAGATAACACAACAAATCAAAAGCTAGATAAACAAAAACTTCCGTTTGTTTTACCCGTGGTGTACTAATTGAAACATACCAGGCATTGTGACCATTAAACTATACTAGCTACCGTATGACAACAACATATGTGAACATAATTACTGTATATTTATAATTTAGAACTGGAGCTCTATATAAATACTTACAAAAAAAAAATGGTGGATGAATGATATTTAATTCAAAATTGTAAATAATAAACACAAATTCTCAATCAAATATAATAAATTTTCACCAAGTTCTATGATAATGCAGAGAAATAATAAAAAAGTAAAAATTAAATAGGAAAAACAAAAATTTTAAATAAAGTGATATCTGAAAATAACATAACATTAAAGAAGAAGAGGGATAAGCGGAAAATTTGAGTAGAGTGAAATTTTAAAGGAAATATTTTGATACTAATTAAAAAACAGAAAAAGAAAGGAAGAAGCAAATAACGGTATTATACCTTATAAAAATGGTATGATTCTAACCAATTTTTTTATTAAAAGGGCAAAACACCTTGTAAAAGGAAAAGAAAGAAGCAAATAACAAAAGATCTACAAAATAAGCAAATAATGAATTTTTTAAAATCATTATTAATTAGTTAATGTAGGAAAAGTTGGTGAACAATAAATTAAAAGAAAGAAGTAAATAATGACTACTTATTGGAGAGTTGATAGTTTCATGAAATAAGAGACTAAAATTGTTTAGAATAAAAAATAATTATCCATTAATTATTTCTCTTTCTCTTCATCTCCTGATTTTGAATTCACCATCTCTCTTTTACCTCATCAAGCCTCCATCGCACTTTATCATGTCGATAAGCTCGTCTAGAAAGATTTGTTGCTTCATCTAAATCTCTCATAGTCAAAATGATAGGTCAATCCTAATTTACAGAAATTGATTATGGAGTAAATACTTCTCACTATCAAAATTTTCTTTGGTGTTTAGAAAAGAATTGGCGAAGAATAATTCAGAACATAAAAATATATAATGACTATGCTCCAAAAAAATCTCATTTGCAAAAGAAGTTTTCAAGAAGTATTTAAGCAATAACTTCAGGAAAGAAAGGGAATTGGGACTGTTATCACATTGATTTTCAATACTTTGAGATATTAAAGAAGATGAAGCAAAATAAATGTATAAAATAAAAGGTAAAATGAAATAATAAAGATGATACAATATTTGAAAGAAAAAAAAAGTGAGAAAGAATAGTTAGATAATATGAGATTTGGAAAAAAAAATTACAAATAAGAGAAAGAAAACAGTTGAATGAGAAATTTTTGGACCAATCACAAATTGCCACGTCATTTACTAAATTGATCACTTTGAGCCTAATTAGAAGACATTTATCCCAAATTGAAGTTAAAGACATAAATTGACGAAGTCCGATGATGTCACATGTTGGATTGAATAAAATTAATTCTTCGATGATGTCACATGTTGGATTGAATAAAATTAATTCGGTCCAATTTGATATTACTATTTGGGTTAAAAGTCCAATTTAGTCCAAGCCTATAAAGTCCAACGTCCAACAGAGAACTTTATAAATAGAAGAATAGAAGAGCTCTCCTCATTCGTTAATTTTATATTTTAGAGAACTTACAAGAAATTCTCTATAATCAAAGACTCCTTGAACTGACCATAAGATGCAGATTCTCAAATCATCGTTCAAGAAGATCAACCGATTATATGCATTAGAGATTGTACTCACTCCCCACAAAATTAATTTGAATACACAGTTCAAATTCCATTAAATAAATTTCTCTTGAAATCTCATGCGAACAAAACAAACAAAAAAAATTGGGATAAATGAGATTTGAAAACAAAGATTTGATAAAAATTAACAGAAAAATACATCATGTGCAATAGAGATGTTTTGCCATAATTCGAAAGAATTCAGTCGTTTGTTATTTGTAATTACTGTTATATGTCCGAATATTCTAAAATTGAATATAATGAGATTTAAGATTGAAAGAAAAGTTTTTGAAAAAGCATAGCTTAATTGAGAGAGTTAGGGTGTGCGCGAATTGCTCCCCGTCTCGTTGGCCTCTCTGTGTGGAAGAGGAGGCGGAGAAACAGAAAACAGAAAATAGAGTGAAAATGATGTGAAGATTTCTACCAATAGAGAGAAGAAACGAGGGTGAAAATGGGGTGAAAAAATAGAGCTGCCAAGTATTATCGAAAATTGGAGAAGAATCTCAAAAAATTTTGATTTTTTTTTTTAAATTTTCAAATGGAGATATGATTAATTTTAATTTAAGGAAGACTTTAAAAAAAATCAAATGGAGATATAATTAGTTATAAATTTAAAGAAAAATATTGTGTATAATTTATTTAATAATTTAAATGTGGATTCCACTAATAATATTGAAATCCTAACCCTATAGCATCTTTCTATATCGTTTTATTCATGCTTCCTTTACTCCCGACTGTAAAATTTTCTTACTAATTTTATCTTTCAATAATTGTTATACTGTTAATATTATTTTACTGATTTTTAACAATATGTGATTTATAGGGAACACAAATTCAAGCACTCGTGTTCAACAAAGTTATAGAAAAACTTGATCATATTCTTGCGAAGAATAAAACGTATTTCATAGAAAATAAAAATGTGAAAAATATCAATTCAAAGTTTGCTATGCGAAAATTGAACTAAGTTTTTTTCATTCTACTATGATCCAAGAAATTGAAGAACTAATTGCTCTTCAAATGTTGCAATATAATTTCACACAATTACGTGAGATTCAATCCTTCATCAAAACCGGAAAAATGATAGGTAACTAACTATTCAAATAATATATTTTTATAAATTACCTCTCCATTTCATATTTACTCTGTATTTGATTATTTATTATTATTTATAAATTGTCATATTAAATCTCTATTTATCGAGTAGATCTTATAACAATGATTAAGAGGGATATTTTTCTTATATACAACTGGTACGAAAATAATTCATGTGTTGTTTTTCTAAAATTATATAATTTTGTTGGGATTGTTTTACACTCACATTTTGTCATTTTATTTGATAGGTACAAAACAATGAAAAATGACATTATGGAATGATTTGACAATGAATGAAGGTTCATACTTAGAAGATTTGATTCATTATAAGTCTATCATTATCGTGTCAAACCTTAAAGTTGAGATGTATGAAGGTAAGTTTTATAGATAAAGCATATATCTCAACTAAGAAAAAGAGTAGTTTTCTAAATAATTGTTTTTCTTATGTAAGGCAAATTGAGCAAAGGGAAAAAAAATGACAACTTACATTTTTATTCAACCAGAATTCTTAGATCAAACAGAGCTACAAGTAAGGTGTGTCATAAATCATACTATTCACTTCAATTTTTGTTTCTTTTGTATTATTATTATTAATAATAATAATAATTAAAATTAAAATTTTATATATATGGAGGAGGGAAAGTCTTCTGAATCACATAAGCATCTCACATCTTATGCCTCCGTCTAAAAAAAATGCAAAATACAAAATTAGTAAACATTAAAGATATTATTCATGGGTTTGTTGATGAATCATACTGTTGTACGACTACTTCGATTATTGAGATAATTAACAATAAGAGATGCAAAATTTTCCATCAAAGATTGCATCCCAATGGAAGTGAGAACACCACTCATTGTAAAAATTGCAATGATGTTCAGTTCATTAGAAAATATATGTTAAAAGCTCAAAATTGTTTATGGCCATAAGACTGCATGTATTAGTATTAGCTTTTGAAGTGGCAGAAGTTGTAATTGGCTATAATATTTTTGAATATGCAACCAAAATTCTATGGTTAATCATAAAAAAACTCAAATAAATGGTTTTGAGTTTATTGGTCCATAAATTGTTTAACATATTGTTTTTCCATGCAATTTCAGAAGAAAAGAACTCTGAGATATATCGCGATTCTATTCAAATGAATAAAGTTTCAAATTTCTCATTCGCATCAACAAGAAGACCGAAGAAAATAGAGTAAAAGGGCAATTTATGGTTCAAGAAATAGAAAAATTAGAAATCCAAGAATCTAATTCAGAAGTTGAAGGGTTACATGTGAAGAAAAAAATAAAGTAGAAAATTAGAACATTTAGGTCTCGTTTGGTTCATGATTCGTTTTCGTTTTTATGTTTTCAAAAACAAAAAATACAAGGAAAACAATAAAAATGTGTTTGGTATACCTATTTTTAAAAGCGATTTATAAAAACAACTGTAACAACTTGTCTTGTTAAGATGAATATAGAACCGTTACTACATGCATGCATAAACCTCCAAACGACCTTTTCTTTTTCACAAAATCCAACTAAATTCAAATGAATTTCATAAAATAAATTTCTAATATAAAACCTCAAATAACATAAGTTCACTTCAGGGTACTCAAGTTTGAAATAAATTATTTAAACAAATAAGTAACTAAATAACCAAAGAATAATAAATATTTGACCCCTAAACCAAACATGTCAATTTAAGAAAATAAGTGCGGAAGTGATGTCAAATCACAAGGTCCAGTCACGAATTCCTCTTGTCATTCGTCGTTCTGCCATTTCATTTATCTAAAAAAATATATAAATAAAAGAGTGAGTATAAAAATACCTATAAGTGACCCACTACTGGGACTACTAGTTGTACAGGTTAGTATCCCTATCGAGACAAAGGTGTACATCCCTACATAGGCATGGACATAGGCATAAGAGGCGAACTTGAAGGCAAGCTTTCATAGAAAGTGACTCCAAAGAGACACAATAATATAATCGTAGGTAGCGATCCCATAAGGACGCGAAACATACACAGGAGATGTACACAGTTTAATAGGGGTGCTAACAGCCACCATCAGTCTACATGCAACAAACATTGTCTAAGTTCATTTCAAGCCACAACATAATATAATAATCATAGTAACATATCTCATGAGTTTCTACAACAGTCTTAACAATTCATCCTGAAGGAACTCTTATCAAAGAGTACCTATGAGCGGAAGCAAGATCATTCTAAATTCATTGTGATAGAAAACAACATTCACAAACAAACACAGTAGTTATACATTTCTACGGCATGCTAAGAACAGATAAATACAAAGATAGAGAGACTCACCTTTGAAGAACGTTTCTTCTCTTTTTCTCCCGCTCTCGCTTGGAACAACACCTTTCACTGTTGCTGCAATGCCAAGCCAATCGTCTACTAAATCTCGTTGTCGCTCAACGAACGAATGGTCTTCTACATGAACAAGCAGCAACTTGGACACCACCGCTCAGTGATATTGGCATTCTCAGAGTGAGAATCCAGGAGGTGTGGACTCTATTGGATTTGGTAGAGGGAAGGAGAAAACACGATCGTATTCAACAACCAAGCAAGTGGAAGAGGTTTTGTGTCTATCATATAGACAGGTGCTTGATCGTTTAGAAAATGGTGCACAATCGTTTAGGTAATCTGGTATGATCATTTAGATGTTCGTTTAGGTAATCTACCTCTCGCGCGCGATCGTTTAGTAAAAGCTATACGATCAATTAGGTAGACTGTGCGTGTACACGATCGTAGAAAAACTTGAGCTGTCGTGTAGGCTCTCGTTAACTATACGATGGGCAGTGTACAACTTTGTGAAGCGATAATCTGATTCATTTGCAAAACGAAAACTATTTTCATTTTATTCTTCAGTTATGAAAACTGAATGCAACCTCCCACTTTCACGTGCGGTTATGGAGAAAACCACCAACAATTATCTTATAATTGTTTAAATTATAAATAAATATAGTAACTAACTTATCATATTACATTTATAACCTATAGTTTTAATATCACATCATATGCAACATTAAACTATAGTTCTTTTCTCCTATACTAAATATAAATCATATTTATATTCTCTTCCTCCAATTAATGTATCTCATACATCATGTCAACTATATCATATATAATTGACCAGTTTAACCATATCATATATAATCAAACTTCCTCTTGTCAATTTGAACACTTCAAACTGACCCAAAAACTGATTCTCAGCTTGAATCCATTGAGCTACCAAGGGGACCTTATGGACCCGTAGCTTAAAGCTCCAACGATATGTGAATAGTTGACTAAACTCTTTAGCCACGAGATCCACCATCCGTTAACTGTCAAGCACTCCACTAAAGAACGACGGCTGCACTCTTCTCACCATAGATATATTTCTGTGTCTATAGAATATAACCAGTCAACAGTATGATAACCCTATGCTCGTAAGTACAGCTGGGCCAATTTACAGTTTTGCCTCTATAGTTACATCTAACTTCTTAAGTACCACCGATTCCTCTAATGAACAATACAACATAGTCCTACTATGTGTGGACACCTCTCGAGCCATGAAAAGATGCGTGGCACCATATCGTTCAAGCCTCGGATCAACCCTTAAGAAAGCAATCTATCTACTTACCCTTGCTTCGGGGAAGAAGTGAATTTCATCCTGTGTAGTTGAGTTCCTAGCTCCCAAATCAGAAAAATCTCCAACGTGGTAGGCTTGAGTCGGCAATCTGACCACTCGCACCCATGCAAATCAAAGAACCATCCTCAAAGGCAGAAGTTTCCAGCTCACTCAGGATTGAGATCATGTTACCTATGGTCATCCTAATGAAGTAAAATCTCTATCATGAACGACATTATATAACGAGACTATAACACTTCGTGGTCTGGTCTTATACAAACTCCTTTGTATAGGATGCCCCCGCTCGCATGTCTCCACATGAATGATCAGGATCAGACCATCTGTAGCATGTCATAACACTTGTAACAATCTACAAAGCGGGTCGCATCCATAGTGTCACCAGGATAAGTTTTCCCTTCTATATCTATATACTACATACTATTTTGGTTATCACTTAAAGTGTAACGCCCCAAAGTATTTTTTTAAAAAAAAAGATAAAAAAAGAAAAAAAAAGGAGGGAAAACATTGGTTATTTTTAGGAAGAAGGAATTAGGGTTTTAAAAAGAGGCATTGGGATGCGTGTGAAAAAAAAGGTTTTCTTTTTTTCTTTTTCTTCTTTTTCTTCCTCCTCCACCAACATCCCTCCCCCTTTCTGCAGTCGCCATTCGGGCTTGCTCCTCCGCGCCGCCATTCGTCCGCACTAGACGCGCTCTTTGTCGGTCGTTTCTCCGTTCGTCGATAGGGTACATAGCCGAAGCCGCCGTCGAGTGCACACTAGAAGGCAGATCCGTCTGCCGCTTGCCATCTGTTTTTGTTCTGTCTGCTGCTCGCCGTCTGTTTTCGTCCCGTCCGCCGCTCGACCCGACGCAGACTGCTCACCCCCTTCATATCAGTCACGCGAGTTCCAGCCGCGCCAAGCTTCCCTTCCGCCTCTGTTCGTCCATCGCACGTCAGCGTTCTATCGTTAGCCGAAGCCCAGCACGCGTCAGATCGCTCACCTCGTTCGTTTGCACACCATAACAGTGGCAGTTGTCTCCGATTCGTGGTTGGTTCTGTCTGATCCTTCTGTTCGAGGTAAGTGTCGGTTCCCTTTTGGCAGCCCACTGTCTTTTGAGATTTTTGGGCCTAATTTATGATTGGTTACAGGGAAATTCTCGAGCGGAGTAAGGTCTCGTACTGAATTTGATGTGTTGAATTTGAAGCATTCTTACAGTGATGTGATAAGGTGCCTGGATAAACTGAGGATAGTGGGCTAATGTTGAAGCATGAATATAATGTGTTAAGGCCTGATGATATGTGAGTTATGAGTAGACTGTGAAACAGTTGATTAATGGGTAACGGTGTTAAAGTTTGATGCTAAGTCATGGCCTTGATTGCATGCTTATGTTTGATTATGTATTGGATGTTTGTAAGCTTATGTCCATATGAGAATTTAGTGACTGTTAGTGTACCATTGAGCCATGCACATATGTACGGTATCCGTTTTGGGATCACCACTTGTATTTATGTCGTGACCTTTGTGTCACTACTTATGAAAGTGTGCCTTCGGATTCGCCCCTTATGCCTATGCCTATGCGCTTTTGTGCATTTTGGGGCCAATGGATAGACTAATAGATCACTGAGTGGGCCTAGTAGTGGGTCACTTACTGAGTATATTTTTATACTTACCCTTTTCTTTCCCTATTTTTCAGATAAAAGTAATAACAGGCTGACACATGACAAGAGGGATCTGTGACCTGACCATTAAGACGATTCGCTACTTTCGCATTTAGTATTATGACCTAGTTTAGGAGTTAGGCGTTTTTTTCACTTTTATGCAAAATATATCGATTTTACTATTTTACTATTTAATTTCATTCATTTGTTTTTAGTAGGGTTTAGGGGTACCCCGAATTATTTTATTTTACTTTGCTTTAGTTTATTTATTATTATTTAATTATGTTTTCACATCTTTGCTCGTTTGAGCATTATTAAATAAAATCTTGACTCTTTAATTTGATGATTTAAAAGAAATTGTACGATTTAGCCTATGCATGCATGAAGTAGCGTCTTAGAATGTAGTAGGAAACTAGGGTCGTTACATAAGGCATGATCCACCTTTATGTCTCCACATACATACTTAAGTTACAACGACAACCAGGGATCTTAGTTTATTGGTTTGTGGTAAAGCAAATAAAACATCTCATGTTTCATAGACAATAGTGAAAAAAATATCAAATATTATTACATCACCAGCGTTTTTTTAATATAGTGTTTACAAACTATAGGACCCAACGAGAGTTTAGGGCATCAACCCCAACACATCCATCAATCAAAGATAGCAAAACTTTCACATAATATCATATTTTCTATAACAGGTCTCCAGAACACCCTCAACGGTTCAACCATAGTAAGTTATAGCAATTCAACCCATTAAAATAGAATCGTACTTTTAGTGCAATCACAATCCTAACGCCAACTTGGGTTCGAGGGAAAATCGTAGTAAATCACTAAGTCTCGTGTCCTATAGTTTGTAAACAACTTTGTACGAATGCTTGTGATGTATAAAATATATGATATTTACTTCACTTCTTGACTTTGCACTTTTAGATTTTTTTATTTTACCACAAACTAATAAACTTAATATCCCTGGTTGTCTTTAGATTTTTTATTTTATCACAAACCAATAAACTTAATATCCCTAGTTGTCTTTAGATTTTTTATTTTATCACAAACCAATAAACTTAATATCCCTGGTTGTCTTTATGTAACTTAAGCATGCTTTATGTAACTTAAGCATGTATGTAGTGACATACAAGTGGATCATGTCTTAAGTGACAACCAAAATGGTCTGTAGTATATAGATATAATGAGGGAAACTTTATCTGGTAACATTACGGACGTGGCCCACTTTGTGGAATAGTTACAAGTGTTGTGGCTTGTCACAGATGGTCTGATCCTGATCATTCGTGTAGGAGACATGCGAGCGAGGGCGTCCTATACAAAGAGTTTATATAAGACCTGACCTCGAAGTGTTAACGTATCGTCATATAACTTCGTTCATGACAGAGACTTCACTTCACTAAAATGACCATAGGTAACATGACCTCAATCCTGAGTGAGTTGGGAACTCTTGCCATTGAAGGCAGTCTTTTGATTTGCATGGGTGCGAGTGGCCAGAGCACTGACTCAAACCTACTACTTTGGGGATTCTTCTGATTTGGGAGCTGGGAACTCAGCTTCACAAGATGGAGTTCACTTCTTCCCCGAAGCAGGGATAAGTAGATAGATTGCTCTTTTAAGAGCTGATCTTGGGGCTTGAACAATGTGGCGCCACATACTTTCTCATGGCCCGAGAGGTGTTCACATATAGTAGGACTATGTTGTATTGTTCATTAGAGGGATCAGTGGTACGTAAAGAGTAAGATGTAACTACAGGGGCAAAACGGTAAATTGGCCAGCTGTACTTACGAACATCTGTTAAGGGTCATCGTATTGATGATTGGTTATATCCAAATGGGCATAAAAATAAATCTATGGTAAGAAGAGTTCAACTGTCGGTCTTTAATGGAATTCCTGGCAGTTAACGGATGGTGGATATCGTGACTAAAGAGTTTAGTCAGCTATTCAAGTACCGCTGGAGCTTCAAGCCATAGGTTCATAAGGTCCCCTTGGTAACTTGGATACAAGTTGAGAGTCAGTTTTTGGGTTAGTTTGAAATTTTCAAATTGACAAGAGGGAGTTGGATTATATAATATAATTGAACTAGTTAATTATATATGATATAATTAACTTTATGTATGAGATACATTAATTTGGAGAAAATTGGATATAAATCAATATCTAGTGGAGGAAAAATACTACGATTGATATATAATATTAATTCATAGGTTATGAATATGATATGATGATATTCATTGTCTATTAATTGAACGGTTAAAGGAGTAATAGGATGGCATCTCTTATGTTTTCATAACGGATGAGTAAGTTGAAATATCACTTTGAGACGCTTAAATAGCTCACAATGTGTTAAACATTGTATGCATGGACATCGTGTTGAAGAGTGTCATCATTTAGCAAAACCTGTGCCTATACGATAGTGCTTGAACGATCGCTTACCTATACGATAGTGCTGAGTAATCGCTTAACGATTACACATGCGCACGCTATTTACTAAACGATCGTTTATCTTTTCCTAAGTGATCGTTTAGTGCACGATATTTACTAAACGATCATATAGACGATCAATTAGCTTTTCCTACACGATCACTTAGCTTTTCCTACACAATTGTATACTTCACCTAAACGATCAAGCATTTTTTCTATACGATAGACGAGTCTATCTCCCACTTGCTTGATTGTTGTATACAATCTCCCTTTCTCCTTCCCTCTACCAAATTCAAACAAAGTCCACCCTTTGATTTCTCACTCTAAGAATATTGAGGGCTCTGAGTGGTGATGTCATCCCCGTTCCTTCTGTTCGTATGGAGACTGTTTGAGGTAGACGATTGACTTTTGCTGAGCGATTGCTTATCATCTCAGCAAAATCAAGTCTTGTAGTGAAGAATAAGTCTTCAACTGGTATGATCTCTCGGTCTCTTATTTATTGTTCCTTTGAGCATGTCAATCATTTAGCATTATGAATGCATATTAGTATGTTTGAATGTATATGTGAAAATTCTGTCACAATAAATTGGAAAGATCCGTTAATGCTCGTAGGTACTCTTGAATAAGAGTTTCTTTACAAGCCTATCTCTTATACGTCCAATAAGATCTTGAATCAAACCCTATGACATAAGCCATATTTAAATTAACCATTAAGCCCAAAATTTCACTCCAAGACTACTTTAGAAATCTTTAAATCACTTACCCAACTAGTGCTCTGAACTTAAGTCACCACCAAACTCAAATCAAGAAACCCAACCTAAACACCAACCAAAGATCAAGAGTTATAAATTTAATTGAGCCGACCAATCAACCTTGAAAGCTCAAATCCTTACCAAAATCTTGTCGAAAATAGTCTTCCAAGGTGTTGGATAGTGCGCTGATTCTCTCTTCTAGACCTCAAACTTACACTCAAAACACGATAGATAATTGGATTTTAGCCCAACCTTTAATGGGTTCCCAAGAACTCCAAAAAATACACCAAAAACTTACACAAACTCAAGATTCCGACAAGGGATGGCAAAATCCGACAAAATCTATCACGAGCGAAACCTCACAGTGACACTCTACTGAATGGAATCGGTGTTGGATGCAAACTAAACATAGTGACTGTTGCTGACGACGATCTCCTCGGAAGGCCGAGGTGGAGACAGAAACACTGTTGATTTGCGACATTTAAAGGCGAAATGGTTTGGCAGTTGGAGATGTCAAGTGAACAGGCCTGACACATGCGACCTGCGACGTCGCAGATGTGGCTTCACCGATTGCAGTTGGGAGCTTGAAGTTAATTTTCAATTCAAAGTTTATATTGTTGCACAATGTTTTCTATGTTCCTAAGTTTAAGAGAAACTTGATTTCAATTTCATGTTTGTTAGAACACTCTTATAATATATTTTATTCGTGATAATGTGTTTGTCTCAAAAAATGGTATTGATATGTGATAATGGGCAGAAATGCACGTTATTACAGTGCTAAGTTATAAAACAATGCAGGGTTGCGTTGATAAAAATATACTAGATTGCGTCCAAAAAGCATTAAGATCACAATATTGCGGTCGCATGCGTCCATCGCATGAAAATAGTTAATTTGTATATTTTTGTGCAGAATATGCGTTAACGCAAGGCGAAAAATGTGATCACAAGAAATCAACGGCCGAGCGCATCAAAATATTGCATCACCGCAAAGCTATGCAGTGATTTATGCTCGCAAATATCTACTCAAGAAGGTTGTCGCATAGAGCCGGTGCAACTTGGTGGGCACATCCGAGTGAAAAGCGTAATAAATCATGATGGGACAGAAAGCTGATGACGGTCGATTCTGAATTAAGTTGATAAGCCGTTAAAGAATTACTGTAGCAAGTACACTCAACTTTTCAGTGACAAATATTCGGCGCATCAGACAAAGAATTAATGTCATCCCATCAGTACAATAATAAGAGAGAAGAAGCTTTTCACCCCGAAGCTCTATAAATACCAAAAGCAACCTTTAGTGAAAGAGTTAGTCAGTTCATCAAGTTCGACAGTTAGACAATTTTCCCATAGAAGTAGCCTTGTTCATAGTTTTCCTTTTACTTAGAAGGCAGAGCGAGAGAAGGGAAAAGACATTAGAAGATCGCTCTGGTCAGCTCGAGAGAGAACCCAGAAGGCGTGGAAAAGCAGAGAGAGGGTCGATTCTCGCGAGAGCGAGATTATCTTTTGAGCATAGTAGAGAATAACAGTGTAAAAGCCTTAGAAAGCAAGAGATTGCTACCAGACTCTTTATTCTTATTTCGCATTGTTATTCTATATTTCAATTACATATTTATAAAATGGAACTTGCTTATCTACATCTGTTCACTATATTAAAAGCACGTATGAGTAGCTAAATCTATCGAATGGGTTGAGAAGAACTTAGTTAACATGACCTAGGATCTTCATTGCATGCGATCATCTTGTCTTATGTTGCACCCAACACCCCTTTAGAGCTACTTGAGAGAGAGTCTAAAAAAAAAATCTAAGACTTGAGAGAGCTAGGTTAGAATCTAGACTCGAGAGAGCAAGATTAGATCTGCATAAGCAAGAGATAGGAACTTCGAGATAAGCTCTATTTGCCAACATGCATCGCATGCACTCTAGAGATAGGTTATGATATTATGCGGTCGTCTTGTTTGTGTGTGTGTCATTCGCCATGACGTAGACAAGAATAGAGGCTTATGTGTAGGTCTTATAGACTTATTGCATATATCGCATGCGTTCTAAAACTAGAAGTCGTAGCATTTGCGTTGAGAGATGATTTGCTATTGTATGTGTGTTGCATGATCGCATAACATGAACGCAATCCTAGGAAGTGTTAGCTAAACCCCTTCTCAACCCGTTCCCCGCATACTCATCGCATCTTCCGTACTATTAACTCTTTTCTTAACTCCGCCGCATACATTTTATACCACAAACAAAAACCCAACAACTCTTTGATTTACTGGTTACCGTAAAGTCTTCTTAAAAATTATCACCGCATACTATTTTTCTTAGTCCCTGAGTTCGACCCTAGACTTACCAAGAAACTCAGTAGGATTTATATTTGGATTCTACTAAGAAAACTTGTTGCACAACGCATTTCCCATCACTGCAATTCCTTTCATTAATTCACCGCATAAAATAACGCATCAATATGTGATCTAAAACAAAAAAAATTACTTATATGTTCTAAGGTCGTTAGTATCTAAAATGCTCCATAATGTTGAAATGTTCAACACTGCAACCACACAAAACAAAATAAGAAAGGTTTCTCCAAAAGAAAATGCTCATCTTTGGCATCTAAAACTAAGTCATATTAATCTCAATAAGATTGAAAGGTTGGTTAAGAATAGACTGCTAAACGAGTTAGAAGAAAATTCTTTACTAGTATGTGAATCTTATCTAGAAGGAAAAATGACAAAACGACCTTTTTCTGGAAAAGGTTATAGAGTCAAAGAACCTTTAGAACATATACATTTTGACCTTTGTGGCCCGATGTATGTTAAAGTAAGAGGAGGATTTGATTCGTCATTTTTACTGATGATTATTCTAGATATGGGTATGTTTACCTGTCGCAACATAAGTCTGATATACTTGAAAAGTTCAAGAAGTATAAGGCTGAAGTTGAGAATTTATTGGGTAAAAAGATAAAAACACTTCGATCAGATAGAAGTTGAGAGTACATGGATATAGGATTCTAGAATTATATGATAAAACATCGAACTATATGAAATGCCTTTTGAAATATGGAGAGGTTGTAAAAGTAGTTTAGGCATTTTAGGATTTGGGGGTGTCCAGCATATGTGCTTGTGGTAAACCTGAAGAAATTGGAACCGCATTCAAAATCATGTCTCTTTGTAGGCTACTCCAAAGAAGCGAGAGGTGGTCACTTTTATGATCCAAAAGAGAATAAAGTATTTGTATTGACAAATGCAATTTTCTTAGGGGAATACCACATTAGAGAACATAGACCAAGAAGTAAAATCATATAAAATGAACTTACCGACGAAACTACTAAAACTTCAACAAGAGTTATTGAAGAAGGAAGCACTTCAACAAAAGTTGTTGATATTGCTTTATATAGTCAAGCACATCCTACTCAAGAGTTGAGGGAGCCTCAGCGTAGTGGAAAGATTGTAATCCAACCTACTCACTATTTGGATTTAACAGAAACTCAAGTTATCACACAAGATGTTGACATTAAGGATCCATTAACCTATAAGCAGGCAATGGGTGATGTGGACAAAGATGAGTGGATTAAAGCTATGAATCTAGAAATGGAGTCTATATACTTCAATTTTGTCTGAAAATTGTAAATAAAAGGTGTAGATGGAAATGTGCAAATCTATAAGACAAGATTAGTAGTAAAGAGTTATACCCAGATTGAGGGAGTGGACTATGAGGAAAATTTCTCATTTGTTGCTATGCTAAAATCTATCCAAATTCTCTTGTCCATTGCCACATATTATGATTATGAAATATGGCAAATAGATGTCAAAGCTGCCTTTTTGAATGGTAATCTTGATGAGATAATCTACATGTCGCAGCCAGAAGGATTCATTGAACAAGGAAAAGGCAAAATGTTTGCAAGCTAAATCAGTCCATTTATGGATTGAATCTCGATATTGGAATATGAGGTTTGATGTTGTGTTCAAATCTTATGGCTTTGATGAAAATGTTGATGAACCTTGTGTTTACAAGAAGTTCATCAACAGTTCAATGGCTTTCTTATTGTTGTATGTGGATGATATCCTACTAATTGGGAATGATTTAGGTTTTCTAACTAAAATTAAGGAATGACTAGCTGCTCAATTCCAAAAGAAAGATTTGGATGAAACATAATTTGTTCTAGGGATCCAAATCATTAGAGATCGTAAGAACAAATCAGTAGCCTTGCCTCAATCATCATATATTGACAAAATGCTTGTTATGTATTAGATGCAGAATTCCAAAAAAAAGTTTATTACCTTTTAGGCATGGAATTATTTTGTCTAAGGAGCAATGTCTTAAGACACCTCAAGAAATTGAAGAAATAAGATGGATTTTCATTATGTATGCCATGTTGTGTACTAGATCTGACATCTGCCATGCAGTGGGAATGGTCAGTAGATATCAATCCAATCTAAGATTTGATCACTGGACAACGGTTAAACTATTCTCAAGTATCTTAGAAGAACGAGAAACTATATGCTTGTGACAAATTCCAAGGAGCCTCGAAGTCACAAACAAGGAAACATATTGAGCGCAAATATCATCTCATTAGGGAGATTTTGCAGAAGATGTGATCATTACAGAGATCGTTGCAGAGCACAATGTTGCTGATCCATTTACAAAGGCTCTCACGATTGAAGTTTTTTAGAGTTACCTAAAAAGACTAGGTCACGAGATATGAGTCATCTAATCTAGGACAAGTGGAAGATTTTATTGGGTATATTGTATGCCCTAGTTTATTGTATTACATTTGATACTGTACATTCCACTCGTTTTAGGACAAGTGGGAGATTGTTGGATTTAGTGTCCTAAATCTCGTATATCTTATAGTTTGCATTTTGAAAGAAAAAATTGTTTATTTAATTAAATAAGAGGTATTTTATTTGACATTTAGACTGCATTAATTCAATCCAATAAACTAAGATCCAAGGTTATGTGTGTGAGATGAAAGCCATAACACAGCAGAAGTCACATAATCGAAATATTAATTTAGGATTTCTAAAATATCTGTACTAGTAACAGATAACATTATCCAGTAACAGATAACGTTTCATGTCAGCAAATAACTTCAGCCTGTCTATAGCAACAGTGGTAACAGCCTCACTATTACCGACTTGAAGAGTCATCTCTCCCTGTGGCAACGTTTGCCAGAACTAAATCCTTGGTAAAAGAATCTGACATGATTGGTAGCCCCTGAATCTAGGATCCAGGCAGAATCATCATTCTCTACCAGACATGTCTCCAAGACCAATAAATCATATTTACTGTCTTGTCTTCTCTTTTGGAGAGTAGTGGGATGAAGGTCGTTTGTCACGAAATTTGTTTCACACGATTCTTTCCACTGTAATAAATCGGTCATTTTTAAAAGATTTAAAAATACAAAACATTGACCTACGTTAGGTTTTAAGAAAATACCTGTTGTAAAACAAAACAACATCCAATAAGGTTTTAGCAAAACTAATATGAACCCCGTGTGACATCTAGTTTTGCAATGACGCTTCAAAGGTTTAGGACAAAAGTCGCCGAAAGGAGGTCAGTTATCCCTCCTCTGAATTGAGAAGATCTCAACCAGTCATTAATACCAGAACAACTCTTGCTTCTATAACGACTAGCCATCATTGATTTGGCAAAGAGATCAATAACTTACTTAACAATCTCCAATAAGTGTGACCTGCCATTTTAAGCCCTAGAGGTTCCTAAAAGGCCAATCCGAAGGGAAAAACCTAAAGCGACCCTATCCATTTCTGGAGTTCACCTTGATATTGACTAACTGCACCCATCCGAAGAGGGCCGCATCGAAGGCGATATGAAGGCGTACAGAATGATCTAACGGTGTGAACCAATGACAGAGACCATAGGATGTGTTGGCACACATCCTTCACCAACTTACTATAAATACTCTCTCGTCCACCTTGATATTGACTCCTGCAAACACCATCCAAAAGGGGATGCATCCTAAGGCATCTCGAGGCCAAGCATGAATCTCACGGTGTAAACATACAGGGAGAAACGTGAGTGGAATCATAGACATATCTAATACACCTCCTCCTCTCACTGAGTATTTTATAAACTAGGGTTTAGTTTACTTAGAAAAAACACGACAAAGGATTTTAACTAAGTGACTTTTAGGTTTTCCTAAGAGTAACTTTTACTTTGGATAGTTGAAAAACTTTTGATCATCATCCATTAAACTCTTTAACGGAGTCTTTGACCAAAACGTCGCATGCTTGTTCAAAATTTATCTAATTCACCTTTTCATGTAGGTTCTCAGGTAGGGATGTTACGTTTTCGTCAACTTAAGAACTCCAGCCTAGCCAGAACCTGTCTCTTATACACATCTAGATGTGTATAAGAGACAGGCGCAATGCACTGTCCATTCATTGCTACTTCTTTTATATAACACTTATACAAAACCACAATGAAACAAGCAAAACATGCTTCCATTCACCCTTAGACTATAACATTTATAATAAAGGGATAATGCATGATAATGCTCAATGCATGCAAAATGTAACTCTTATATTTCATTGCATGTGCGCATGCTTTCAAGTAATTTCTTCATGCTTGATTGTAACATTTATAATACATGATGCATGAGTAATTGTACAACCTAAGGTGGGTTTTTAACTATATGACAAACACTTTTACATATAAGTACCATACATCACATGTATAAGCAATAAAAGCTTATGAACCGAGTAATACTGTCGTAAAACACAAAAAGAAAAGCTATCTGTTCCAAATATAAGGAGTCTCCGGTTCAAATAGGCGAACCAGGTCTTAAACGCCCGGAAAAGTATTGCTTCGTCAACCATCCATTGTGTACAAAGCACCCAGCAATCATCTACACGATAAAATAAACCCTTCGTTCTATCGCTTACCAGCGCTCCCAGAGTTAAACGATCATTTAGCATTACTATACGATCGTCTAGAAAAATCCAAACGACCGTTTAACCATTACAACACGATCGTGTACCTTTACTAAGCGATGAAGCTTGAAGTACATGATCGCTTAGTGCGCTCCGCACAACGCCTGCCTTCCGATCGTCTAAGCGACTACGATGCTGCGAAGCACCATCGCCTAAGCGGTCGCTTAGTTAGCGTCTTCGTATCGCATACGTGCGATCGCATAGGTAATAACGAAGCAATGAAGCTTGCTAACTACACGATCGTTTAATGCGCGCCTTCTACTAAACGACGAGCATCGCATGCTCCCATTACAATTGCCTACCTCCAGCGCCTACGTGATCGCGCAACCAATGCTACACGATATGGTAAACGATTTACCCCATCGCTTAGCATTAGCTAAATGATCGTTCAAAAAATACAACACGATCGTCTAAAAAAATATCTAAACGATCCTTAGTAAAATCCCTACGATTGTTTACCTGAGGCTACACGATCCGATCAACACTTAATCTTCTTCTTCGTTGAGAACTGCATCGCCATGCGCCGAAGCTTCATCACGAATGACTCTACGAACTCGAACTTTTCGAATTACAGACTCGATTGCAAAGTTAATTTCCCCCAAAAACATAGGGGCCCTTACAATTAACACTCATACCGACCATGACTTTAAGAAACAGGCAATTTAAACCCGAAACATTCATCAATTCATCCACAAATGCAGAAAACAGTTAACTACAAATGCAGAAACCCACCATGACTGTAAAAACCATTCGATTCAGATCTGTAATTTGAAATATCAGAGAACCTGACTCTGATACCAATTGAAGGAAATCGACACTCGAGATTTCCATGAGCAGCGAAAGCAAGACTATTCTAAATTATAATCATGAATGAACATGACATTTACAGTCGATTTGAACACAAACGGTTTGCAAATATAAAGAGAAATTATAGCATGAACATCAAATGTACAGAGGGAAAAACTGTACTAACAAAGGTAGAAGCGTCTCCATGCTCCGATGCGCACTCTGATTGAACAATAACAACTATGAGCGCTCGATCTACACGACCGCAACACCACACGAACACTTCACGCTCGTCCTCAACGATCTCCTCGATCACGAACTCCTCTACAGCACCACGAATGGCCTCCGAAAAACCTCGACAATGTCGAGTTGATTCTGACACCACCAATCAGGTGACCTTGGTATTCTCGGTGTGAGAATCCAGAGGGTGGGCTCTGTTCGGACTTGGTGTGAGGCCGATGAATGAAGGGAACAACGATCACGTACACGACTGGGAAAGTGGGAGAAGTCGGAGACTTATCGCATAGGTCGATGCCCAATCGTTTAGATAAAACTATGCGATCGTTTAGCTCTATCGTTTAGCTCGGTCAATTCTACACGATCGTTTACCTTAGGCCAGCAATCGTCTAGCAAAGCTATGCGATCGTTTAGTAATCACTGCACGATCATTTAGCTTGCACCTGCACAATCGTTTACCTAGCCCAGCCGTCGATTAGTAAATCTGTATTTATTTGACGACTTCCGTGAGTTTCTTTTCGTCGGAAAGAAAACTAAAAAAAAAATTCAAACTTTTGTAAAAAGAAACCTCTTTTCAAAATAGGAAACCAATTTCCTTTTAAACTCACGATTACCATGATCAATAAAACCCACTACATTTGGTTATTTAAAAGAAAAAGTATTAACTATCTAAACATAAATGATAACCAACTTATCATACTATATTTATAACCTATAGTTTTAATATTTCATCTCAAGAAACATATAAACCATAGTTTTTTTTCTATTCCATGGTACTTAATGTAAATCTCATTTACATCAATCCTCCATTAGATGTATCTTATACATCATACCGATTATATCACATATAATCAAAGTACCTCTTGTCAATTTGAACATTTCAAATCAACACCAAGAACTTGATCCTTCAACATGAATCCAAGCTACTAAGGGGACCTCATGGACCTATAGATCCGAAGCTCTAACGGTACATGAATAACTGACTAAACTCTTTAGTCACGGGATCCACCATCCATTAACTGTCAGGAACTCCACTAAAGACTGACAGCTGAACTCTCCTCACTACAGATATATTATGTGTCCATCTTAACCAATCAGCAGTGCGATAACCTTTCACAGATCGCTCGTAAGTACAGCTGGGCCAATAACCGTTATGCCCCTATAGTTACATCTGTCTCTTTAAGTACCACTGATTCCTCTAATGAACATAAATCATAGTCCTACTATGACTGAGTCTTCTCTTCCAAAGAGAAGTTGTGGCCACTATGTTCAAGCCCCGGAATCAGCCCTTAAGGAAGAAATCTCTCTACTTATCCCTGCTTCGGGAAAGAAGTGAATTCCATATTGTGGATTGAGCTCCCAGCTCCCAGATCAGACAAGTCACCAAAAAGGTAGGCATGTTGAGTTGGAAATCTGGCCACTCTCACCCATACTAATCAAAGGACTACCTTCAAAGGCAGAGTTCACAAAACACTCAGGATTGAGGTCATGTCACGTATGGTCGTTTAGGTGAGAAGCAAGTCTCTAGTATCAACGGCGTTATATACAGAGTCTAGTCATTTTGTGGTCCAGGTCTTATACAAACTCTTTATATAGGACACCTCTACTTCACGTCTTCACATGAATGGTCAGGATCAACCATCTGTAGTAGTTTACAACACTTGCAAACCTCTATAAAGCGGGCCGTATCCATATTGTCACCAGGATCAGGTATCCCACCTTAATCCTTATACTACAGACCGATTTAGGTTATCACTTAAGGCATGATCCACTTGTATATCACATATACATGCTTAAGTTCACATAAGATAACTAGGGAGCTTGGTTTATTGGATATGACTAAATGCCAGAATTAAATAACACTTATTTTATTCATTTAACAATGTGTATCTTTACAAAACAACGAGACTCCCAGAGAATTTGGACACTAATCCCAACACATACTGCCTTAACTTGTTACAAACTGTTCAACGAAGGGTTTCCTCCAAGTAAAAAAAATGCTCCATTCAACCTAACACAAGGCAATAGTCCAAACAATCAAGCCCATTCGTCTAATCAAGCCTTTCTTGCAACTCAAAGCAACAATCCTTTTGTTACCACTCCTGAATCTATTGTAGACCCTGGTTGGTATATGGACAGTGGAGCTTTAAATCATGTTACCGAAGATCCCAACAACATGAACTTGTTGGATTTTATGCCCTAAAACTCGTAGATAGTAAATGTAAATAATTGATTATTATTAATAAAAAGTTATCGATGTTATTTCAATAAGTGTTATTGATTATACTGTATTTGTTTTGTCTTAATAACCCTTAATCCAATAAAGTAACATCCTAGGTTGCCTTATGAGTCTTGAAATGTAGGTGAAGACATATAGGGATCGATGTTCAAGATACAACCTAAAGTGTTTATAGTATAGGGATAAGGTTGGGTACCTTATCCTAGAAACACTATGGATACGAACCTTCTTGTATTTGATACAAACGTAATGATCCAACGTGTTCGTGTAGGTGATATGCGAATGGGGTATCCTATGCAATGGGTTTGCATAAGATCGGACCGTGAAATAGTAACCACTAGATGTAACTCTATTGACTAATTAAGTTTCTATTTCAATAGGGTAACCTAGGCAATTTAATCTTAATCCTAAGTGTATTATAAACTCATGTTTACAAGGGATTTTCCTTTAATTTGTATGGGTCAGAGTAATCAGTTCGCCGACTCAATATGCCTACCATTTTGGGAACAAGACTGAGTGGGGAGCTGGAAACATAATAATACAAGATGGATTTCACTCCTTCTCGAATATGAGATAAGTAGATGAGTGTTCCCTTAAGTGGAGTCTCTAGGTCTTGAACAAAGGGTCCTACCCTTTCACTGGTCTGAGAAGGGCTTATATTTAATGGTTGGACCATAAACAGATTGTTCATTAGAGGTGCATTGACACTTAAAGTTAAAAAAGTAACCCAGGGGTAATACAATAATTTTGACTCGACTAGTGTTAGAACACTCGTGAAGGACTAAATTGTTGTTATTGGTCTATATCTGTGGACACATGAATATATCTGTAGTGAGAATAGTGCAGCTGTTGGTCTTTAGTGGAGTGTACCCACAATTAACGAATATTGATTAATGAGGTTAATGAGTTTAGCCAATTAAATCTCATATCATTTGAGCTTCTGATTTGTAAGTCCATGAGGTCCCCTTCTTAGCTTGTAAAGAGAATTGATGTAATTAATTTTGAATAGAATTTGAAATATTCAAATTCACTTAGAAAAATAGTATACGATACATTATAATGTAAAGTTTATATTTTAATTAAACTTTATAGTATAAATTTAATTTTAAATATGATTCAAACTTAATCTAGGGGAGAATTAAATATGTGAAGTAGTTCAAATATTAAATTAATATGAATTGGATTCATATTAAAACTATACGTTAAAATTAATGCTATTAGATGCACATTAAAATTATAGGTTATTAGAGAAATACAATTGAATATGACACAAATGTAGGCTAAACATATATTTGATATTTATTTTGGTCTAATTAATTAATTATGAATTTAATTTAACTTAATTGAATTGAATTTAATTAATTAAATTAGAATTATAGGTTATGTGAGAGATGTTTCATTTAAATATGATTTAAATGAAATCATTAATTAAATTAGATTTAATTAATTATTAATTATTTTAATTAATTAATTGAATTATTTATTTGATTTGATTTTTAAATTAAATCAAATAATTCTCACGTAGGGAAGTTATCTGAAATGTGGTATAGCTCCCATGTTTCCTCACTCTCTCTCCATTGGTTAACGTTTTGCTGATTGTGATTTATGTATACAGAAGAATTCTATGTAAAAAGAAAAGAAAGAATTCTTTCCATTTTTTCCTCCTTTTCTTTCCAAGTAGAAATTGGTTCCCACATAACCAATACCAAAGTTCTCAGAGAATAGGGAGGTTTTCAAATTGGTAGTGTTTGGGAAATCCATCTCAAGGGATTTGGAGTTTTCCATTCAAGTCATCAACAAGAGTAAGGATTCTTTCCTTTTCTTTGTAGGATTGATTTTTAAAGCATGCTTAACCTAGAATTTTACAGTACGTATAATTTTTTTAGTCTCTGTGATATTCTGTTGTTTCCAAAATATTGGCATTTCAAAATTTCTAAATTAATTTCGAGTAAGGTTCTGATAATTGCGTTGGGTAGAGTTTTTTATCCCTACAATTGGTATCAGAGTCAATTGTAGAATTAATTTAGAATTTTGAAATTTGCACTGGTTTGGTAGGCTGAATTGCATTATGAATGTGGTTTGAGAATGAATGTACGGTAATTTTTTTGCCATAGATTTACATGTTTGATTCAATCAATTTGTAAAGGCCCATTTTTGGGCATTTTATTATGTAATTTGAGTCTTATGTAAGTCCGTGTCTAGAATTATGGCTGTTAAAGATGAAGATCGAGACTAATTTTGGCCAAAACAGAAGAACAATCGATGAACTACCCAGAAATACTTTCTGGCATCGCAGTGTTGCCATGTTGCACTCAGCGTTGCAACATTATGACGTGTGCAATGCTAGGGTTTGTGTTGTGCGCGGTTCAACTATGGTTTAGGGTGGTCCAATCCAATTTGGCTGGTTCAAGGTGGCATAATCTGATTTTGTGTTGGTTGGCTTGGTTCGTGGTTTTGGGGTCTTGTTCGAAGCGATTTAGGTTGGTATGGTCTAGTTCTGGAGCGACAGAAGCTGTTGTAGGATAAATTTTGCAAAATTATTGTAATTTATTACTTTATTTTATCATAAGGGCCAAAATACCAATTTATTTTCTATTTAAATGCTTTATGGATGTTATTTAGTTAAATCCCACCATAGGGTAAGCCATAGGATAAGCATGTTCATGCATTTTAATATATTATAAGGGTTATAATATATGGTATTAATGTGTGATATATATATATATATTAATAATTTCATGAGTTATTTAATATTTTTTTATATGTTAAATATATGAAATTGGAAAAGCATGATGCATGACATTACTTAGGTAAATATAAAGGGTTCTATTTATGAATGTTTTGTGTATGCATAGTTGATTTTTCATGAATTTCTTAATATAAGTGTTATATTAATAAAGTTGAAAATCATTTTGCATTGAGCATGATACATCCAAAGTTTAATATAATTGTTATTCTAAAGTCACGAAATGCATGTTATATGGTTTACTTATTAATTAGAATTTTATTGTTAATTAATTAAACCATAGAAAGCATGATTATCGTGCTAATAATTAATTTAGTACTAGTTATAAAATTAATCTTTAGTAACTGTCAACCTATAATAAAGAGTTGCATGCAAACTTAGATGTTAATGAATTGGAATTAATTTTAAAATGTTTAAAATTAATTTAGACCTTAGATCACATTAATTCTAATCTGTCCTATTTCTTTTAATAAATTTAAAATATGATTGAATAGGACAAACAAGACTTTAGGTTATAAGGGAACTCTACCGGTGAAGTTTTATCTAGTTTGAGATACTTAATATGACAGTTTACAGAACACCTCCTACTTAGGAACTGACCTGGAACTTGAGTTGAATTAACTTTAGTCCTGCTAGCATGTAATATCACTAGGTTACTTAAATGGTTTAATTCACTTAGAACATTTGAGTAAAGATCTTATTATAAAAGTTATAATAGGCATAGGCTTAGATAGATGCATTACTCGGAATTTGACTAAATATAATAAAACTCTAAAACGGTAGAATGCTTTAGTGAGAGAAAAATAGTATATGGGATATATCAAATTTTAGCTCTTACATCCCTAAAAGTTCGCACCGTGAGATCTATCCTCGATTCGTGTCACCCTAGGTGTGGCCTTCCCTCGGAAAGTGTTTGCATGGGTAAATACTAAGGTGAATAAGGAAAGTGTTCATAGTAAATGGGAGAAGGATGCGTGTCATGTATCCTACGGTTACCTCCATTAAGGTACACCATGAGATTCCTATGATCTGCCTATGTGTCTTCCTAGGGCAACCACCCCTTCAGAGGGCCTGATCATAGGATTTAGAACAACGCAAACTCCAATAATGGGTGGGCTTCTTAGGTTAATCTTCAACAGTTATCTTTCCTTATGGTAGCCAGTTAAAGCGTACCTCTAAGATCCGAAAATGGTAGGGTCACACTTACGAGATGAATTAAGCTAGTTAATGAATCCTTGACCAAAAAGCGATAGCTAAGAACTATAGGAATAAGAGTTATTCTAGTATTAGTAATTAGCCGAGATTGTCTCAATTTAGGGGAGGGTAGCTTATCACCCTTTAATGGTTGTTGCTCTGAACCTCTGAAGTATCGTTGCAAAAACTAAATCAATAGTTTAATTAGGATTATTTGATTGCTTATTTTTACTTAATTGATTGTATTTTATGCAATGGGTTAAGGTAACTATAACGGACATGATTAATTGTTTGTTATTTGTTTCAGCATGTCTTCCACAATTATTTCCTTGCTGAAGAACGAAAAATTAATCGGTAAAAAATGTGCGACATAGAAATCTAACTTGAATACGATTCTAGTTATAGATGATCTATGGTTCTTCTTAACAGAGGAATGTCCTTCAATCCCTACTCAAAATGCATCCCAAGCAATAAGGAATACTAATGGCCGTTGGACTAAGGCCAATTACAAGGCCCTAATCTACATCTTGGCAAGTGTGTCTGACGTTCTTACCAACAAACACGAGGCCATGATCACTGCACATTAGATCATGAATTCCCTCCAGGAGCTGTTTGGAAAATCGTCCTCTCAGATCCAGCACAGGACCCTCAAGTACGTTTATAATGCACAAATGAAGGAATGTTAGTTAGTGAGATAACGTATTCTTCACCTGATGGTCCACTTCAATGTCGTCAAGATGAACAACGTGGTCATCGACGAGCAAAGTCAAATGTTCTTTATTTTGGAATCTCTTCTAAAGAGTTTCCTTCAATTCTGCAGCAATGGGTTATAAATAAAATAGAGTACACCATAACTACCTTCCTAAATGGGTTAAAGACTTATCAGTTTCTTATAAAAAGTAAGGGAGCGGTAGAAGGAGAAGCAAATGTTTCCCATTTCAAAAAGTTCCATAAGGGTTCATCATCTGGAACTAAGTATCTTCCCTCTTTGCCTGGTTCTAAGAAGACCCAGAAGAAGAAATGAGGGAAGGAGAAGGCTTCCACTGTTGGAAAAGGCAAAGGCAAGGCCAAGGTGGCTAACAAGGGTAAGTGTTTCCATTGCAATGTGGATGGTCATTAGAAATGTAATTTCCTGAAGTATCTCGCTGAGAAGAAGAAAGAAAAGGAAGGTAAATATGATTTACTGGTTTTAGAAACTTGTTTAGTGAAAAATGACCATAATGTCTAGATACTTGATTTATGAACCAGTAATCATGTTTGTTCTTCTTTATAGGAAATTAATTCCTTCCAGCAGCTCGAGGAAGGTGAAATGATGCTCAAGGTTGGAACGGAAGATGTTATTTCAGCTCGTGCAGTGGGAGCTGCAAAGTTGTTTTTTGGAAATAAATACTTGTTTTTAGAAAACTTATATATAGTTCCTAAAATTAAAAGGAACCTTGTATCTATTTCTTGCTTAATTGAACAAATGTATTTAGTTTCCTTTTCTTTTAATAAAGCATTCATTATGAAAAATGGTTTAACTATTTGTTTCAGCTAAATTAGAAAACAACTTGTATGTGTTAAAACCAACTAAAGCAAAAGCACTTTTGAATCATAATATATTTAAAACCACTAATACTCAAACAAAAAGGAAAAGAATTTCTCCAAGTAACAATAATACATATCTTTGAAATTTGAGATTATGCACATAAATCTCGATAAGATCGAGAGAATGGTAAAGAATGGATTTCTAAGCGAGTTAGAAGATGATTCATTACTTCCATGTGAATCCTGTCTTGAGGGGAAAATGACTAAAAGACTTTTCAGTGGAAGAGGTTATAGAGCCAAAGAGCCCTTAAAGCTCATACATTCGTATCTTTGTGGTCCAATGTATGTAAAAGCTCAATAAGGGTACAAATATTTTATCTCTTTCATAGATGATTATTCAAGGTATGGTTATTTATACCCAATAGGAAGATATAGATCAGGACCGATGAGTTGCATTAGTAAACTCTAGTCGTTTTTAATTAATTTCCAACATTTTAATTTAGAGTTATTTGTTGTCTTTAATTAACTTTTAGCTTTTAAGTGTTAAATTTATGTCTTGGTAATTATGGAGATGCATGGAAGATAGTGGTTGGAAAGATAGAGGTTGCAATTAATAGAGTTGAAATAAATATGGTGGTTGGAAGATGAAGGTTGAAAAGAGAACTTTAATGCTTTATTTTGACTTTTGTTTATTTGTATTAAAAAATTTAGAATCTCTAAAAGGCTATATAAGGCTTTCTCCCCATCCATTTGCAATAAAAATTAAGATTTTGATGAATGAAATTTGAGATCTCATATTTGAGACTTTTCCCTTAGGATTTTGCAACTATTATGATAGAATGCATGCGAGCTATTCAATCTAACCTTTTGATCAAGTTTATTGTGGAGTGACTCAATCTATAACAAGATTTTCCAATCTTGCTTTTAGATTTTCGATCAAGAGGTAATATGATTCTAGCCTTTTTCGGGGTTAGAGGTAATAGCTTAAGTCTTTGCACTGAGGGTTTGGGTTGCCTTACATTTGGTGTCAGAGCATACGTTGAATCTTTGTGGTCTACTCTAGAATTGACTCTATCTTTCTTTGTTGTTTTTCCATTTTTATTCAAATTTCCAATTCTTTCCATTTAGCTCTATGTTGTTTGTTTCATCCTTTGTTCTTCATCTTTTTACGTTATTTTCATTTTATTAATCAAGTTTAGATCTAAAAAGAAAAGAAAAAATAGAAGAAAAAAAGTGAAAAAAGATGTGACAAGAAAAAAATCAAAATTTGTTCTTGCAATTATTCATGAAAAATGTGTGTTTGATATTTGATATTTGAATCAATTTGACATAATTGAGTTATTAACTCTCTCTATTTTATGTCAATTCCAAGATCAATTGTATGTTCATTTGAGTGCCTTTTTAGCTTCTTGTCATTAAATGCTGAAAACTAATTCAAATATGAAATTATTGACCTTTTTTTCTTATCTTTCATTTTCTTTCTCAATGCAAATGACTGAATTTGATTCGTCGTCTTTCTTCAACAAAAAATTAGATCAGCCTCTTGTCTTTATTTGTTAAGAAGGGCATTTAGTCAAAATCATTACGTAAGACCATTTTATTTGTAATTCCATTTATGTGTTCAGTTTTATCTGAAAATTGCTTTGTGCTTTTCCTTATTTGTTTTAGTCTTTTATTGTTTTCTTGTTCATTTTTACCTTATTTTCATAATCATTTTGTCTTGCTTATATTGAATAGCTCTCCATTTCAAGAATTACTTATTTCACGTAAACCTACCTGATACATAATTTAGCCACTTTCCCAAATCGCCTACCTTTTATGTGCGAGAGTGTTCTTGAGTGAACAATCTGTGAGTTTAGTGTTTTGAGATATATTCCTTTTCATTTAAGAGCATGTTTCATCAATGGAGAAATTTCCATGAGAAGTACAATAGAAATGAAAGTTTTCAGAAGACTTTTCGCAATAGTTTGGCTGAGTTATATCAAGCAATTGATTACTTATCTAAATTGACTCAAGAGTTGAATCTACGAGATAGTCTATCTACTGAAAAGATGCCCATTGTTGTAGTAGAGAGTGATAAAGTTCAAGATGACATACCTTCTGAAAAAATAGTTGATTGTATTGTAACAACTAATATTGAAGTTCATGTTGATGTTTTGAGTTAGAGGAAAAGATAGAATAGGCCAAACCAAAAGCATGTAGATTGATTGAAAAAGAATCTTGTGAGAAAAAGAGTGAGAAAGAAAAGCATGAGGTTAGTTTATGGCCTATAGAAGAAAATGAGAGAAAAGTCGAAAAGGTGAATTTATGTAAGAAAGTTAGTGAGGTTAAATTTATTTTGTTTTCAAAATAGAATATTTCTTATCTTTTATACAAAAGAACTTATTTTCTAATGGGAGAGCTCAAGCCATGTTTTTCTAGTGTTTCTTTTGAGATCTTATAGGAGGTCAAAGCACTTATAAAGATGTTTAATTTGAATATTGTTTCTAAACTCAACAATGAAGTACTAACATATAGACTTCACGGCCAAATCATTTAATGAGAGGTACAACTCCATATTTGCTTCAAAATTCAACCATGACAGCAAGCATAAGGTGTTTAAAACAAGGAATTGGGCATGAAGACACTTTTGGAAGGGCCATTGTTGTTTTCAAAAGAAACCAAAGTGGAGTTCCATCAATGACTTGCATATGAACCATGTTACAAGATTACTCTACCAGATGAGGAAGATGTGAATTACTTTTTCAATGTCACTGAATTTCGTCCATTCGATGTAGGAGATACTTTCAAATTTGATGATGAATCCTTTTGAAGAAGGGGAAGATGATATGGATCGGGACTAATGAGTTGCATTAGTAAACTTTAGTTGTTTTTAATTTATTTCCAGGATTTTAATTTTAGAGTTATTTGTTGTCTTTAATTAATTTCTAGTTTTTATGTGTTAAATTTATGTCTTGGTAATTATGGAGATGCATGGAGATGGGGGTTGGAAAGATAGAGGTTGCAATTAATGGAGTTGAATTAAAGATGGTGGTTGGAAGATGAAGATTGAGAAGAGAACCTTAATGCTTTATTTTGACTTTTTTTTATTTGTATTAAATAGTTTAGAATCTCTAAAAGGTTATCTAAAGCCTTCTCCCTATCCATTTGTAATGAAGATTATGATTTTGATTAATGAAATTTGAGATCTCGTATTTGAGACTGTTCCCATATAATTTTGCAATTCTTGTAATAGAATGCATGTGAGCTATTCAATCTAACCTTGATCAAGTTTATTGTGGAGTAACTCAATCTAGAACAAGATTTCCAAATCTTACTTCTAGATCTTTGATCAAGAGATAATCTAATTCTAGCTTTTTCTCGGGGTTGAACTAAATCGCATAGAGAGGTGCTAATTTCTTAGATTCAAAGGTTCTTGCTACATAATAGCTTGGGTCTTTGGGTTGAGGATTAGGGTTGCCTTATCATGGAACATAAGTTTGAAGCCCTTGAAAAGTTCAAGGAGTTTAAGGATGAAGTTGAAAACTTGTTAGGTAAAATGATTAAAACATTTCGATCTGATCGGAATGGAGAGTACATGAATTTAATATTCCAAGACTATATGATAGGACATGGAATCTAATCCCAACTTTTAGCACCTGATATAGCAAAACGATGTATTAGAACGGAGAAGTAGAACCTTGTTAGACATGGTTCGTTCTATGATGAGTTATGCTCAATTGCCTAGCTTGTTTTATAGGTATGCAGTAGAGACTACAGTTCACATCTTGAATAATGTTCCCTCAAAGAGTGTTTCTGAAACACCTTTCAAGTTATGGATGGGGCATAAACCAGTTGCATTAGTTCAGAATTTGGGGTTGTCTCTAGTGACAAATCCTAAGAAATTGGAACCTCGTTCAAGGTTATGCCAATTTGTTGGTTACCCTAAGGAAATGAGAAGTGGTTTGTGCTACGACCCTCAAGAAAATAAGGTGTTTGTATCAAAGAACACTACATTCTTGGAGGAATACCACATATGATATCATAAACAGAGCAAGTTAATATTAAATGAAGCTACTGAAGAGTCAACAATAGTTGTTGATGAAGTTGGTCCTTCATCAAGAGTTAATGAAGAAGCCAACACTCCAAGTCAGTCTCGTCCTTCTTGATCATTGAGAGTGCCTCAATGCAGTGAGAGAGTTATATCACAACCTGGTCGTTACTTCGGTTTAACTAAAACTTAGGTTGTCATACCAGATGATGGCGTTGAGGATCCATTGTCCTATAAACAGGCAATGAATGATGTAGACAATGTTGGATTTTATGTCCTAAAACTCGTAATTTGTAAATTAATAAATATATTCTATTTTGTTTTTCGATAAAGTTGTTATTGAAATTGTAATCTTAAATCCAATAAACTAAGGTTCCGAGGCTATTTAATGTAATTTGAACTTTATATAGTGACATAAACGTGGATCAAGTTCGAATATATAGCCAAAATGGTTTACAGTATATGAATAAGGTTGGGCACCTTATTCTGGGGACACTATGGATGTGGCTCACTTTGTAGATAGTACAAACGATGTGATCCTGAATCGTTCATATAGAAATATATGAGTGGGAATATCCTATGTAAAGATTTTACATAAGACTGAACCATGAAATAGTCACTTTTTACGTTCTAAATACCGTTTTATGTATAAAACTGACTATTTCGTTAATTGATGACCTAGGTAACTTAATCTTAATCCTGAGCTAACTATGAACTCCTGTTCACTCAGAATTATCCTTAGATCTGCATAGGTGAGGGCAGCTCAATATCGCTGGCCCAATAAGCCTCCCATTTCAGGGGTAAGATCGGGTGGATAGCTGGGAACATAGGGTGCAAGACGGAATTCACTCCTACCCGTTATAGGGACAGTAGATAGGTTGTTCCCTTTAGTACTGAATCCAGGTCTTGAACAATGGGCCCCACCCTTTCCTTGGCCCGAGAGGGATTCGGTTTATAGGTTGGACCTTAAACCAATTGTTCATTAGAGGATCAGTGGAACTTAAGGAACAAGATGTAGTCTTGGGGGTAAAACGGTTTTTATGATCCAACCGAGATTACGAACAACCTGTGAAGGATTAACTGACTCATCATGGTTATATCAAATGGACATAAATATATCTATAGTGAGGGGAGTGCAACTACGGGACTTTAGTAGAATGACCCGTTAATTAATGAATGTTGATTAGCTATGTCTAAAGAGTTTAGCTAACTAATCTTGGATCGTTGGAGTCCATGATCTATAGGTTCATTAGGTTCCCCTACTAGCTCATATGGAATAAACTTAGAACAGTATGATAGAATAATTAGAATTGTTCGAATTAAGTAAAGAGAGAGAAACCGACAAGTATATGTGATATAGTGGTCGGGCTTTTTTTAGCTTAGAGATACAGCTTTAATATTTAAATGTGATTTAAATATCAAGAATATAAATACGTTCATATTCGGAAGCTCGAAAATGATGGAAATAGTCAAAGTTGTAAAAAGTCAAAGAGTTGACTTTTGACTTTGAAAAGTCAAAACTTTGACCGACCTTATATTCAAATGTGATTTGAATTTCAAGAAAATAAATGCGGATTCATTCTCGGGAGGTCAAAATTAGTCAACACGAAAAAAATCATAAAAAGTCAAAATGTTGACTTTTTGGTCAAAGTTTGACTTTGACCAAATGATTATTTTGCCCTTTGACTATAGTTAGTGGGAAAATCCAAATTTTTGTTGGATAATTCCACTAACAAAATAGTGGACTAGGTGTTGGCTTATAGTGGAGACATTAAGCCCACTAAGTGAGTGGATTCTAGGTATTGGATTTTTTGTGAAGTTTTTTCATGCAATTGTTGCATGTCTTTTTTCTATAAATTGGGCTTTTCAATTTAGTTAAAATATTTTTTCCATTTTGAAAATTAGTTTTTTGATATTTGGTCTGGAAAATTACAACTTTGTGAAGAAAAAAGGAAACACCCAAACCTACTCAAAATTCCATTCCTTATTTTCATCTATTTTCTCTCTCTCAGTTCTCTTCATCCACCAGGTCCCACAACTCGGTTCTGAGTCCAGAGAATAGTAGGTCAACTCTAGTGGTGGTCCAAAAGAGTTCGGGTCGAGATTCAACGAGGAGAAGCGACTTTCGGGAGCTTCAAAGGTAGCATCTCTACACTTTTAATTCACTGTTTTTCCTTCAATTGCATGCTATTATCCTTTAATTTAGAAGCAATTAGAGTGTAATTAGGTCCAAATTCCGCTACGTATGTCTCATATTCCATCATGTGATAGAGGATGCTAGAACTACTCTCAATTGCTTTTGGTGGGTGTTTTTTTCCTATCTATTCAAGTGTTGAATGAAATGGGGACTAAAGTAGATTTATTATGATTTTGGCATTTTTTTCTCTTTAAATTTCTATGGAAATTTGTAATTGCTCACTTGTTTATGAGCATTAATGTGTGAAAAAGGGTATGTAAATTTGTTGGAGTCATTAGAGTTGAATTTAGGCTGTAATCGCTTGATTACGAGAGAGAGAACAACAGTAAATTGGAGAAAAATTGCATCACAGACCCGAATTCAGCCTCCAGACCCGAGAGAAGCTTCCAGACCCAACTCTTCAGTCCGGATCTGACCCAGTTCGGGAAACTCGCACGCGTGCCTGGCTTTGCATGCCTGCCCCGCCCGACTCTAATCCGTTCGCTCCTATACGCTCTCCACTTCTTCAGCCTCGCACCCCGTTTTGCCCCGCCTGTCCAGACCGCTCCACCAGCTTGCGCCCACACCTCTCGTTGATCATGGCCAGCGGAAGTGACCAAGCCAGTTCCAGACGGTCTGATCCGGTCCACTTGACCTGGTTGAGCCGATTTGACCGGTTCAGCTTGGTTTATGGTTGATTCGGACGTTCGGTGATTTTGAGTGGTTCCTGATCGGGAAAGTGTTTAAATCGGTTCAGGAAAAACCAGATCGTGCTGTTTTTTTGTAATAAAGTTAAGTTATTTGTCCGTTTTAAATGTCAAAAGGTCCACTTATACAAGTGTGTTTACTTATTGCATGTGATATATAGTGTGTTTGATTTATGTGTGCTATAGTATGCCATAATAGTTTTAAAAACCTCCACCATAGAAAAACATGGACAGCATTTGTTTCTTGGTAATATAATTCTTAGATTAGCTTTAGAAATATATCATATATAAGATTTTTGATGAAAGGACAGAGTTAAAAATATCGTGGATGAAACCTACGGTATAATGTTACCCCATCGAGTACTAGATATGCTTAGAAGGTACCAAGTACGTAATGTAAAGGAATACATCATTTTCTAATAAACCTATCTACTTAAACGTACAGCTCTCCATTTATAAGTGCTTTCATAGAAATTAAACTTAACAAAATTATCCAATGTACCATAGAAAATTAGGACTTTTGACAGACTGAAAAACTGATGTGTTACAAGTAAACGACTGCACGGTACCCACGAAGGGACAAGAAATTTGGTAATGAAGCCAAATCTCTTTTATCAATAATATATAAAATAAAGAAATAACGCAAGAAAAATTCAAAAAAATACTAAGATAACTCAATAACAACAACAAACACCACTACCTAAATCCAGAGCCAGCTCAGTAGACACTCATGTACATGATACAATCCCTGAAGCGGATAATAAAATAATAAACACCTATGTAACACACCAGTAATAACCAGATTAACAAATAACTTCTACACTCCCTCCATGAACACAGACAGAAATGCTAACGATAACCACGACGTAGGGATACCTTTAATAATGAAACAGCGATACATTCGCTAATTAAACATATTCTCTATGAGGGCTATTTTTGCTGTATTGATACATTAACGCAGATACTATACGGGATAACCAAGGTCAGGAAACAAAAAATAACCACACACAAGCAACAACACTCGGCTTCTATACATATTCCCATCCGTGCGCAAGCTACTTATTCGTCAATGATCTTCCTTCTTTTCGTTTAATGATGCCAGAGATTTACAAATTAAATAGTGATCGCCCAAATCTTTCGACAAGCCCTTGGAAGCTTGCCCATGCCTACCTTTTACTGGCGATGAAGAGCAGCATGCCGAAACAATGGGGTATGCGGTAAATCTTTCCAAATTTAAAGTTTATAAATTTCATAATACTTGATAATATCCTAACAATCTCATAGACTCTCTTAACTAACTTAATAGTAGTAGTTTTCAAACTTTTGATTATTCAGTGTCTTCTCAGTAAGTTCCCATCAATAACTGTTCAGTTCCAGAATTATACTTGCAATAATCTTTTGAATTATTATTACCATAGATAATCATCAATACACACTTTATATCATAAAATCATAGATCTTATAGGATATGAAATAGAGCATTTATCGCATAAACTCACACCAAAGTGTAACACTATTAGTTATCACTTTGTCCCAATACGATAAATAATATATCTTATATTCTCTTTTTAAATCAAAGAGCGTCAGAAGTTATCAACATAAAAATTGAAAGTTTAGTCCTATAAGAGAGTCGAAACCCTAAAAGCAGCATCGTTACCCTAGCTCTGATACACTATTTGGTATTTAAATTGATTTGGTTTTATGTGTTTATCTAATATGGTTTATTAAATAAGTCTTTACAAAAAAATCAAAACCTAAAATTTTACTAAGCATAATATTATATAAAAAAGATTTAGTATATTATTAACTTTATAAAACTTGCTATATAACCCTAGAAGTAATCTTCAGTATTTCTTAAAAACAAATGTGAAAATCATCAAAATTTGAAGAATTCAAGGATCACACTAAATTTAGCCGACAATTATTAAACTAAAAATAGATCTTTAGCTGCGATTTATTTCACTCAAACAACGCTAAACAAAAAATATGAACACAATTTATTAAAAAAATTATAAAAAAACATTATTAAATTAAAGTTTCGCACGCATAAACTTCATCTACACATAAAATATATAATATATCAATATCACCAAAACCATCATAAATTAAATTTATATTGCTTATTTTTATAAAACCAGCATAGATTATCACAAGTCTGGTAATTATTTCATTCACTTATTATTTTTATTATATAATTCGGATATGGGTAGAATGACGTTTTATAGACATATTTCAGGCAGAGCACGCATTGCTGGTTAGTTAATGGAATCTTCATATTTTCAAAAACACAATGGCACCGGAGCGTCTAGACATCGAGTGGCTCTAAGGTTCCTAAGTCGCCTCTTTCCAAACACAATGGCCTAACGAACTTGTAAGGAACTAATGCTTTCAAAATCACAAAACATAGCTGCAACCAGACATTGATCCAATAGACTTGACAACCAACAGAACAATAACTAATATAACAAAAACATAATGCATGCTAACCTCCTGTACACGAACGTCGACCGACGATCTACAAACACCTTGTTCCCTCCGAAAATTCGAGGGCGACGAGACAACTACCACAGTAAGAGGGATGTGTGCACACCACTTCCAGGATGCACCCTTCGCCATGTCGACCAGACACAGACTCTCTAATACACAAGAATACGCCAATCTGAAGGTCGGGTACACATCCACCAACCGTCGTGTACCAGACGAGTTCCGACGGTAAAAAGCAAGCACGACTGGGCGATTCCACATATACAAGGAAAATGGTTACTCCGACCACCCGATCTTTGGGCCGATACCCGTGACTTGACACTATGAAGGCGGCTACGGCCGGAAGTTGTCCGCGACGAATCTGAGGTGAGACAGGATTCACGTCAAGAACAACAGGCGATGGCAAATCAACGTAAGTGACGCCATAGGATCTCGGACGGCACAGTAGGAAAGCTTCATATCGAAGACATTTTCAATCTTTGGTATGTGGCCCCAATCTTTCTGTCTTCCTCTAGAATCACTCATCTTTACCAAGCAAAGCAGAAGACGACCGCACTCACGCGCTTGAGAATGTTGCTCCCTCTCTCAATTGGAAGGTTTGGCTTATATTGACCTCAGACAATCGGCACACGTCAATATTAATGTCGAAGCTCTCCGCCGATTTCGTTCGATTTCCTTCATGAAATTCATTCCAAGAGGTTGAGCACAATGTAAGTACTAGTTTAGCTAAATAATACTACACTTACGTTGAATAATTCTCTCTCTAGCTGTCGCTGTGGTAGAGTGTTCAGAACGAGCGATATTTAAGTCAACATGCTCGCATCTTAAATGTTTTACGATGAATTATTTTAAGATTTCTAGCAACTATGAATTGAAATGGTACATCTCACTCCCTCTACAGCTGGACCACCATCTAACTATTTATGTCCACTCATGGCATACCTGGTCATTCTATTAGCACGCTTTACTACTTGTCATATTTCAAAGCCTCATTAAAGAGAGATCCAAAAATCTAGCTCATAAATTACAAATTTGAACCATTTATTATATGTGTATATAAAAAAAAGGTAAATACCACATAGAACAACTAACCCATTGAAAATTATTTGTAAAACTGATGAGATGATTATGTGCTAATTCTTAATCAGGTAGTTCGTCCCAATAATGGTTTTTGCAATATCATACATTCTATGAATAAAGAATTGTAACCCATTAAATAAATGAAAGAGATTACTAACTCAACACTTTATGTTTTTGTCTATATCACCTGAAATGATCAACAATTGAATCATACAACCAATTGATTATCTTATCTTAATTTTATGTATAATTTCACAGCATTTTGAAAAAACAAAATGTTTAAAATAACATTACAACTCATTATTCGCGCAGAGTCTACCCCAAACCAACGCCTCCTTATTCCAATGACATGAATATTTAATGCTACACGATTTCTTTCCAAAAAAGAAAGAATCATAAAACCACAAGAACTGAGTGGGAGCACTCTAAAATGAAAAGTTTCGACACAACAAACTGCATTGCGATTACAATATAACACCTCTTGCATTAACACTACTGTCATGAGGATACCTTAAACATAAACTTGAGCTAGGCGCTGTTAGTTGAATCAAACCTATGGCAAATTTTCTTTGGTTGAAGAAGTTATTAGGACGAAAAAAGCATCAAGGAATATAAAACTCATTGGATTAAATCTATGAGAAGACATATGAACCCTCAGTACCTTATAAGACTTAGGAAGAAGAGATGAACAATAGGTTCTTCCGCGTGATGAAGTTGACAATTCTAATTATATAGAAGCAATTAAGGAAACTTACAGCACTCCTAAACATATCAGCTTCACATTCTTAAATCGAAGGAGAAATGCTCACCTCTTCCAGTAAAGCGCAGAAACACACAGAAAACTCATCGGTATTTCTAAGTATCACACCACTAAATCAGAAACCCTTGTAGATTTAACATACTCGACCAAACCCATACCGGAAAAAACAAAAAAAAAAAAAAATGGTGTAAAAATCTTAATTCCACACCGAAATGAAAATTTTTCTTTTATAATCCTTTGAGTAGACCTACCAATATGACATCTTTCTCTCCATCACTAACTCGGCTCTTATGTACGCACACGGATGAGATCTCAAATTGATCGGAAAAGAAAAAAATGGATGAATACTTCAGATTTTAACGCTATTGAAGATATGATGGAAAACTATGTAAGACAACAGCTAGAAATTAAATGTGCACAATTGTGGAATTGCCATGAATGTCAAAAAAAACCAAAAATGCCAATATTGATTAAATAAGTTACAATTTAAGAACTTATTATTAAAGCAGATCAGAAATATAAGAATCCCACATCAAAATATTTGAACAGCAAACAAATTTATAGACCAGGAACTCTTATTAACACACTAAGATGGCACTATAAGGTTATATGACAAAAAAAAGGAGAAACAACAATCCACACTTATTCACAATTTATATTCTCTAATTTCTCTACATTTAATTCAATTCTTCAATATAAAAAATACAGTTCCAGACACTAAACGCGATTTATTGCATATCCAAATTATGAACATTTACAAATTTGAAAAAAAAAAAATTAAAACTATTTTAAATTAGATCCCAACTATACGATAAATTTAACTATCAACTAATTAAAATTATTTTAAACATTAATTCAATATCAAATAGATAAATTAATTTAAACACTTAATTATATCAAACAACTGCGAATCCTCATATATCATCAAGATATTAATAATTTAATCAAATTTTTAACCAATACCTTCAACCTACAACCTTAAATAAAATTACGTTTTAATATTGTTGCAACAATATGAATAAGTTCAATTATATCACATATACAAAATTATTACAAAACTATACACCCTAATTCGAATCTTGAACATATTCAAAATTCACTCAACATTGAGAGAGTGTATTTCAACATATTAGGTTTTAATCATTATATATCGAAGGATTAGTAGACGGTATCTCTAATGGAACTACAGATTCCAAATGAATAAGCTCCAACGTTTGTAGATTATTAACTGAACTCCTTAAACCAAAATTAATCAATAATTTCGGGTTAACTAATCGAAGACCACAGAATAAACCACGCATGACTCTAAATCAAAAATCCACTCATAAATACCACTATACTTACGTAGTGTAACTTCACCACTCCTCACTGTAGAATTATTATTCTGTCACCATTTGATTTAACCATAATCAGAAAGTCGATCAATCAATTACACAAGGTCCGTCAAACCTCGTTGACTTATTCACATCTAAAAGGCATCAATCTCTTAACCGAATCTATTCCCCACTTGTATATTACACACTGCTCTTTCTATCGTCCACCGATCTTCTAATGAAACACCATTAGGTATTAATTAATTAGAAGTCCTAATTGCTATCTTTGAGACCTTATAATTTTCTTTCTGGCTGGCATATCTTTAGCCCAACACCATTTGCTTACTTTGGACATGCTATCTAAACATAACAAAGCTACATATTCACATGCTTTTCCATGGAGGGTCGGTAGGTAAAACAATAATACCACTTTGCTTCACTGATCGCTTCCTCATATACTATTCCACATTATTATCTCACACTCCTCTCCTTACTTCTCAGAGTGATATCTCATTCACCCAAAAGTGGAATTACAATCAATACTATCCTCCAAGACATTCTACATCGGTTTGTGATTAATTATCAGAGTTAGTAGTATCCATGTAAAGGTTATCCCAATTATCCTTAGGGCATAGAAGGGTGAGCATATACGTATCCTTGGGTTCGTCAAATAGATCACTTGAGAAAGATACAGAAACCATAGTTCATTTAACCATGACAATCCAATGACTAGTAATTTAGCAGTTGGGACTAAAACCCTGCTAGAAGGACTACTACTAAAACTGTAAAGACATTAGGGACATTTTATTGGAGACATCGCAACAGATGCCACATACAATATGAGACCAGACACAATATATCAAAACTCTCCACAACTATTCGTGCATTATCTAAAGGCACAATTCCTTCTTCAAAATAATTGCTTATTCCACCTTTGTACTTGAGGACTCGCCCTCTGTCTTAGACACTGAGTTCTTATAGATAATTTATCCTCCATAGAACTTAATAAACTTGAATCTTATTGTCTAAAAGTGAATAGTAAACCCAGTCTTTTGGAATTTTAGTCCGCACATTTTTACAGTCGGTTGACATACAATCCTATCTCCATATATAATGCATCGTGCAATTAGAAAAATAACCGTGCTAGTATATAGTTCTCTCCCCAACTCATCTTGCTAATTCCACTGGACCGCCGACTTACCAATGAACAAAATTAACAGATCTCTATGAGCACTCTACCCTAAGAAAAACACTCATATATTATGCCCCCCCAGTCCATGAAAGTACCTCTTCTCCAGGATTCCTAACCAATGATCATTTCTATCTTGAGAAACTATTAGATGAAATGACTACAAAAGCAATTCATCTCTTTGATCGTTCAACACAAAGGAATCCTACCTGTCTCCATTCCAATGCATTTAAGCAGTATCATCACAAGACGAATAAAATTACTAGTCATACACGTCTACACATCTTACTTGACTTAATTCTTCACTCGATAGGAACACCACAAGACTTCCGTCCACTCAACGATTCTGATCTCCAAAGCCATACGGCATGAATTAATGAGCTACGTTAAGGTGGTCAACTTAATATTCTAGGATGAGATGCTTGTTTTAACCCCAAAATGGAAACGGTATAGACTCTTTCTCCAAGTCACTTTAGCTTAAGAGATTCTTTATATGCTCTTAGACACACCTAGTTTTCATAATTAACCAGCCGTTACTTAGTCTGAGAATAATAAAATACCTAATCAGTTCTAAGAGTAACGCAATATTCAAAAAAAAGCATAACATTAACGCATCTTAACCCACCATTATGTTCATATATTCCATAATTCATAAAAAAGATTTACCAGCTTAATTCAGGGTATTTAAATAATAACATATCATAATAAGAGCTTGATACATGGCATTGACAGAGAGACGATAAAAAGATATTGCTTCGTTAAGTTTTCACAACAAACACTTTCTTATAGGCGTATTACACTTGTTGAGATACACTAGTTCCTATTGCCTCTTGTAGGACCTGTTACATTATTCCAGCCATGGTATCGTTTTCTTTTGTAAGGGAAATCCATTTCACAAACTATTAGGCTATGTTATCGACATCTGCCGATTGATCTACAATTTTACCACAACTCAAATTGACAGTAATATAACACCCCACATCCACTATTATGTTCAACGCATTCACACTAGGCTTTTTATACACATCAACCCCAAAACTTGGTCTCTAATCCTACAATAGTTCCTTTGACCCGATATGACAAGGTCCAATGGATACATCTAACACAACATCTATCCATGATATAGAATTATACCCGTGAGTTTCTGATCTAAAATCCACTCGCTATATGCGTGCATAAGCTGTGTGCAAACCACCATTTACACACTATGTCAAAGAGTCGAAATTCTCAATACAAATGAGACAATATTGAAAGACCTTCAAGGACTGTGTTATTAGTTATCCTTAGTTTATATAACAAAAATTTTTATGTTGAAGGACCAGTCTGAAAATACCAAACTATCACACAATTATTTTGATATATTGAATATGATATCTAATATTAAATTATTAGATCATCATAAATTAATTTAACTAAATTCTTCACAAAAGATTCGATCGTTCAAATAGGTTCTGACATTTCTTACATTTGACATTTTCTTATGTGTGTCACTTACCTCAAGAGTATAACACAATCGCTGTTATAATCAGATATCCACTACACTCTTGGTCTTCCTATAACGGAACATAAATAGACCAACCTCTTTGGGTTTCTTTTGGAGGTAATTCCTGATAATACGAACACATACTCTATTACCAACATCGTTCTAAATTTATCTTAACGCGCAGTATAATTGACACACAGTTCACGGATTGTGCTAGTAGCAATATTCTCTTCACTCACGCGCCACGCACCTCTCTGAGAAGTGAACGTAAAACTTTACTTACGTTTTTTCTCCATAACCTCAACGGAATGTTGTACTCGAAAACCTACCTTAGCATAGTAATGTCTCTGCGCGAACCCAATTAAATATTTGTAAGAAATTTCAACATAAAACAACTTCGCGAGATTTGAGCCGATACGAACGTATTATCCACTCATCATACCCTATGTACAATAACCACATGCTCCTGGCAGTCTCTTGTAAATACCATATCATCTGCAGACAATTCCACGTTAGGTTTTTCTATCTTCGATTACCTTCGACTCACAGAATTTAATCCAAAAGCTGGACCATCACAAATGATTCCTGGTTGAGAATATTCTATTAGATTAGTTGAGAGCGACGCAACCAGCTCTCACTAAGATGAGGTCCCTTATTCGCAAGTCGTGCTCCGCACACAAACCACTATCAATCCAAGATGGGGCATATCGCCTATAGACAAGAATTATTTGCCATTAGAGCTTCGCTTAACCGATCTTCCTAAGTCTAATGGGCTTCACCAATTAGTTTGAAGGAATTCATCTCTCACCTCGTTGTTGTCCAAACAACTAATTCAACTGACCCATATTCGGTGTCTGATACTCTACCTTCGTTACTATAGGAAAGATTTTCTCCTACAGTAATCAGCGGTCGTAAATCCGGGCTTTCAGGCAGCTTTGTCCATAACAGGCTAAGTTACACAATTTACCTAACACTCACACTTGAGGTAAGGTATCACAATACTCACGTTCACAGACCACTTCCTCGCGCAACCCGCACGCACGCAATTATAAAAGCACAGTGCTAAGCCGAGGCGTTGGCAACTCAACTGACAGAAATATGATACTATCTTATCATATTCTTTATTGAAAAAAGGAAATCAAACATTTTGTCAAATCTAATAATAAGTGCTAACTACGATCGCCATCATTGGTTTTCTTTCCTCGATCGCACAGAGACAAATATGGAGGTGTAGGCTTGAATAACTCACCTAACCTCTCGGACCATTGCATACGTCTGAATAAAATCAATCCATCCTATCATATTAGTCTCTCGTTCATCACTCTTTAGTATTAAACTCTGGCTTAGAATCAGGTACCTGGCTCAGCGCGGAGCACGACGTTAGCACCGTAAGAAACTCAATCATAAAAAGTAAAGAGTAAGAGTGTCTACCTTATTGTGTTAACCACGTCATACGACACGCCTTCTTTCCCTTACCAAAGGAGAGGCGCAGTGGCACAGAGATGGTAAGCTCGTCAAAGAAAATAAGAAAAGTTACCGGTTAGCGACATATGTAACTTGTCGTAGTCCCCGACAATGGTGGCATAACAAATAATTAAACATTGCTAAATGTGAACATCTCGATAGAAGACACTTAATAGCGTTTGTATCATAATCGCTATGCGATATACTAGCCATGATAAGCAACCCGTTAATGTATAATCGTCCTGTTGCACATCCCAAGTAAGAGATCCTCTACCCACTAGCAACAATTCAATAACGCAAGAAACAATCTCTAGTCAGGTTAGACCTAGATAATACACCCAGGGTCGAAATAACAAGGACTAACCTGGTTAAAGATCGAGTCGCTCGATTGACGGTTAGTCAATAAGATCCCCTATCAAGAATATCATTCTATGCGAGGATAGACAAAAAATAATAATTGACGTTATTGTTGTTGTGTATTCAAAGGTATATGATTCTATGTGGACAGGTATTGTAGAAGAGTTATAACAACAAAAAGTTATAGGGTGGAATATAGAGATGTGTAGGGAACTGTCTAGGAGGAACGAGTGTATCTTAAGAAGGGATTCTCACGCAATACACAAACACTTGCCTAAAGAATACATTCAAAGTGGTTTATGAGCGATCATAGCACTAACATAGGCTACACCATAACAACAACAAAAAATCAATCTCTCAATCAGCAATTCATTGAGCTATTAACTAAGAATCAAAAATATAAACAACTCAAATACAGACTTCAAATCATAACAAATTCATAACCGCCATTATCCAATAACTTTAAGGATGCATGCCGATGTATGGTGAATGATGTCAGTCTAATAAAACCGGATACTTTACGATCATATAGCCTACTATTCTTGCTATCGATGATGAAATTGACACAACAAACTACCAATCTAAAAGAGCTGAGCACCAACAAAATTAACCTAAAACACAATAAAACCTATTTCTAACGTGGTGCCATGATGATAGGCAATAAGTTCAGCAGGCAGAACTTAGATCTCTTCAATCAGTTTCTTCATCTCATATGCTATGTGCGTTCTAAATATCAACTTTCTCTAATAGCCTCAGCTTCCTCACAATACCAACCAGTCTCTCTCAGGCCTAGGTATCATTTTTCTCATTTAAAAGACTCTCTCTCATTCGAACAAATCGTTCCATACAAGCAGGTGATGGATCCGCTATCTAATAATGATCACACTCACATGCATCAGAGCGATTACAATGTAAGCTCATCTTAAGGTCCATGTATCGCTCAAAAGATGCCTTCTCAACTTCCAATCTCCAGAAGTGATTCAGAGTTATACATCAAACAGTGTAATGTAAACATAGAAGAGATTGAGCAGACATGTAGAAGATGCAAGTTTACCAATTATTTAAATTAAATGAAATCAGAGAATACAGAAGAACAATGGGAAGTAACGGATAGGGAGCCTGGTGCGTATAAGTCCTTGCTATCACCAGTGCTATTATACCACTTCGTTTTTATCATCCTAACTCTGTCTAAAAAGAATAAACTATCTAAAGCTAATAATATTAAAATGCGCAAAGAGAATACGAATCTTTTACTAACCTTCACTCTTCACGATTGCTCAAACGCTTCCCGAAAACTCTCGGTCAGAGCATGACCTAGGAGATCATCCTCCCGCGTCTTCCTCCCTCCTCTCACTTTCGTTCCTTTCGCCATAATACATAAGGATGTAATGAAAAACCACTCATTGCAAAGATTCGATAAAATAGGATTCTTCCTCATTTCTATCTCTAGTACGGATAGGTTCGAAACTCTACTATTATAAAGTTGAGCTAAAAGTTCCACTTTTCCCGCATTATGGTGGCTTCCGGTATTTTTAATAAAGGAGATCCAAGGTTGAAAAGAAACTGCTTTTCCTCTCATAATGAATCACTGGCACTGATTATGGGAACAACATATTGTCAGGATAAATTCTGCTATCTAACCCCAATGCACTGAGTATTATATCTGTACTAACCGAAAAAGAGAGAATACAGCTCAATGAGTGGTATAACATTAGCTACCCATTCAGTGCGTGCATCAAATTAATGGCTTGTCAATCTCACAATTCCAGATTCACACATCCCGTGATATTATAAAGCTTTTCACCCTTCGATGGCACTCAAATCTCTAAATACGACTCACCTTTTAGACCAAATCAATATCTTCGCTAGACTCGCAATACGTATCTGACATAGCCTTGGCCGCATCGCAATCTTCTTCTATTTAATGCAGAACTTTTGATCCAGGAAGTTCGTGATTTACCTTAGAAGAATACCTGCATATTTCTGCAACTTCCTATACCAAAAATGCACAATTTTCAACTGCACATATAACTACAGTAAAATTAGCATGCTATATACATTTGCGATGGATTCATTTCAATGCAAAATCGCAAAGGTGTTCTATTTACCTTAATCTCGCTTTTGGACACGAATTTTCATTCAATATTTTTCCGATATCAAGCAATCCTACATTGTTTTATCTATACATATGACGACTATGACTAAATCAAATAGGATAGCAATTATCTGAACAAATGTATTCAATAAGGTCCTTATACGAAGGAACCAATGTTTAAATAATATACTGCACGCTCATATACTGATAGATAAATCCAAAAAATGAAATTCGTAGGTAAAAACTGTAACATAAACATTATCAATAATATGACAAATACGAACCATGTCTAATTAAGTGAGAGTAAAACTCTAACATCACATTATTCTGCTACTACCTCACAATTCTTTGAGTACTGTTGTACCAGGTTTGCAACATACAAGTTGGAAAAAAAATTATTCCATATCATTCCTCTCAATATAGTTTCTTAAAGGATTTCTATCATATCTCGCATTTATCACACTTCCACCAACCTATATCTGATCGACCTTAGCGTTATATTTAATCTTTTTACCTAATAAAGTTCTCAACAATCTGTGCCTTAGATAAACCTCCTTTGAAACGCTCTCAACTTCCAAGAGTTCAGCTACTTTATGTGCATCTCACGTAAAACCATAGACCATATCTTGACTAGTCCAATCAATAAAACTGATGAAATACCATATCCTCCCTCAGCTTTTTAACTTCCAAATCGTCACAAACCATAAAGATTTTGAACTGACAAGCTCTTAAAGTTTCTCTCTTTAAAGAGCTTCTACAAAGACCTACTCTCACTCGATAAGATTTAGGTATTTCCCTATCATGAATGATTGACATGGAGGTAATTTAAGAATTGTCTTAACACTCCTAATTTAAAGCGCTACCTTTTTTAACTATTACTACTCGAATACACTCTATTTGAGATTTATATCACAGATGATTCCAATGCTATATATGATGCCAAGAGTATTAGGGTACTTTAAGGAAAAATACTTCTCGTTTCATTTCAAATTTTACGTATTTTAACTGTTTTATATAACTATACTCTCCATATTTACAAATAGCTTTTTCCATACTTATATTTGTGCATCTTAATCCCACATATAAAGTTATTTTCAGTTTAGCAGCAACATAATTGAAAAAACCTCTTGAACTAATGACACACTTCATACAATATATTGGGAGGTTGGTGTCCTTACCATATTCTTCCTCAGAGTCTCCAATAGTTAAGATTGATAAAATTGGTACACATTGTTATGCTAAATTACTAGATCAAACATCAGAGTTCATATATTGTTATATTGTAGACAATATTATCATTAATCCAATACAAAAACACACTTCCATAATAGGTTATTAGTTAATGTCAAAATACCTCATCGAAAAATGCTGCAAAACCGTACAATACTAAACCCAGAAAGCCCAAAAACAGCCAAAATAAAAAATAGTATCTCAAGAAAACACTAAAAATACCACTAACTCACCATCAAAGAACATCTCTCGGAACATAAAACACATCAGCTATAAAGTGTATACAAACTTTAACAAAAATGAGTCTGATCAGTAATAAAGTTAAAATCCAACAGGAACTACATAATAACTAACACAAAAGATCTAAATAAACTAAGAAAAACACACAAAAAAACAATAAAACACAAACAAAAAGAAACACAAAACCAAATACAATTAACAACAAACACCATAAAAAACGAAATTTGAGAAAATGACAGCGGTAAAGGAAAAGATAACTAAATCCAGAAGCAAGACGAAATACCTCACATCTATTAAATAAGACAAAACTATACCATAGACACCTTTTTATAAGAGTATAGAACACAATCAGAACAACTCGAGCATAAGAAAAAAATGAAAGAGCAATGTCAACAATAAATCATAATCATAAAATCAGCATTTAAATGACATAGTAAACGTCTTAAAAAATACATACCCTCCTAAATGTAAAAGTCATAATAACATACAAATATGACTTACATAGAAAGTTTTAAAGTAGAGATTGAATGTAATTGAAGATATTCGCAAAGTAATGTTCAATATAAATTACCATCATTATTTATCTAAATATCACTTATAAAACAATGATCGAATAACACAACTATCTATACAGAATTCAAAGATATGCACCATAAATAGCAAAGACTCGATAAGATGACATAGGCACACACCACACCATATCTCCCTACCCAAACTAAAAAATATATCATAGAGTTACACATGAAATATAAGATCAAAGATTGGTAAGGAATATACTGCAAAAATATAAGAACAATGATATCATGTCAAAACAAAACACACATATGAAAATAAAATGTAAAACAAAAATTAAAATAAATGATAGGATATATAAAACAACAAAGAAACCATAGACACAAAAATATAAGGAAAAAAGCTATTTTAAAATATAGAGATGTTTAAATACAGTTAAAATTAAAATCAGACGAAAGATTTTTCCTAAAAGCCATATCTTTGGCACTTAAGACTGGACATATAATCTCAATAGGATTTGAGAGATTTAGGTAAAAAAGGAACCTTGAATTGAGGTTTTAAGAACATTCTTTACCTCCATGTCAATCATGTCATGAAGGGAAAAATGACTAAAATATCTTTTCGAGGAAAGGTCCCCCTTAGAGCTAAAGAACTTTAGAGCTTCGTACATTCAAATCTTTATGGTTGACGAATGTTTAAGCTCGAGGGAGGATATGAGTATTCATCAGTTTAATTGAATGACTATTCAAGATATGGCTTACTGTTTAACCTGATGCCATCTCAGTTCTGGAACTCTTGAAAAGCTAAGAGTTACAAGGGCAGCAATGTTGAGAACTTATAGGTAAAAAGATTAAATACGCTTCGATCAAGATTTAGGTGGTGGTATAGATGGATTTATATCCTAAAACTATTTTGATAAGAAACATGGAATATTTTCCAACTTATTGCCCTGGTAACAAAACGAAAATGAGGTAGCAGAAAGGAGAATAGACCTATTAAAGAGACATGGTTCGTATCAACTGGATAAAGCTTATGTACAGTTACCTCATATTTGATGGGTATACCAAATGTATGCTGCAGTATATATTTTTAAAACATGGTTCCTCTAAAGTTTTGATAATGGGCGAAATGCACATTATACAACGCATAAAGATTAAAGACAATGTAGGATTGCGACGGTTTAAAAATTGTAAAATCGTGTCCAAGCATTAAAGTATAGAACATTGCGTTGCAGTGTCATCGCATTAAAAGCGCTAATTTACGTATTTTGTGCAGAAATGCATTGGTGGACAGGCAGACCTTTCGATCTAAGGGAATTTCTCAGCGTCCAAGCCGCAAATATAAAAGATTGCGATGCAAGGCTATGCGATCGTATGCGTTCGCGAAGATCTGCTCAAGAAGGTGGACTATATAGGAGTTGATGCATCGAGGTGAAAGCTTTATAAAGTCACGAATGGGCAATCTGAATTTAGTTTGACAAAGCCATTAATGAACACTGTAGCAAGTACAAACGTCAACTTTTTCGTGTCCAATTAATCTCTGGCGATTAGATAGAGAATTTTGACAATCCCATCAGTGGCCATCCCATTTTTGAGACGAAAAAAGCTTCTTCACTTGATCTCTTATAAATACAAAGCATACGAGGCCACCATCGAAAAGAAGCTCAGCCATATAAGAAGAGTTCACCAAAATGAAGCAGAAGCATATTTAGCCGTCGTTCATGGAGTCTTTCCTTCATTAGAGCGAAGGCAAGTTGAAGAGGAAGAACGTGGAGGCATCGATCCTGGTCATCTCGAGAGAGTTTTTCGGGTAAGCGTTGAGCAACGAAGAGAGGTCGACTTCTTGCAAAAGCAAGATTATTCTTTTAGACAGAGTAGATGAAAAACGAAGTGTGAAAAGCCTTGGGAAGGCAAGACATTCGCCACAGGCTCCTCTATCCTTACTTCCCATTGTCGTTCTGTATTCTGATTCATTTATAAAATGGAAACTGCATCTCTACACTGCTCACTCTCTTTACATTACAATGAGTATAACTTCTGATGGGTTTGAAGAAGCAACTTAGCTATCTGACTAAGATCTTTTTCATTGTATGCCGATCCATCTTTGTCTTTGTATGCGTCCATCGCACATCTTTAGAGCTGTTTCGAGAGAGAGTCCTAAAGAAAGAACCTAGGCCTGAGAGGCTAGGTTAAAATCTGGCTTGAAGAAAGTTATATTAGAAACCACATAAGCAAGAGATAGAAACTAAGATAAGTTCTGTTTGCTACATGCATCACCACAAATCGAACTAAGAAAATAGTTATGGTAGTATGCTTGGGTCGCTTGTTATGTGTTCGTGTCATTCATCATCGTAATAGACAGAATAAGAGGCTTAGAACGTAAGATCCCTATAGCTCATCACATA
>NC_052358.1:10574820-10652690 GCF_009727055.1 Benincasa hispida
GTAGATAGGTTGTTCCTTTTAGTACTGAATCCAGGTCTTGAACAAGGGGCCCCGCCCTCTCCTTGGCCCGAGAGGGATTCGGTTTATAAGTTGGACCTTAAACCAATTGTTCATTAGAGGATCAATGGAACTTAAGGAACAAAATGTAGTCTTGGGGGTAAAATGGTTTTTATGACCCAGCCGAGATTACGAACAACCTGTGAAGGATTAACTTACTCATCATGGTTATATCAAATGGACACAATTATATCTATAGTGAGGGGAGTACAACTACGAGACTTTAGTAGAATGACCCGTTAGTTAACGAATGTTGATTAGCTCTGTCTAAAGAGTTTAGCTAGCTAATCTTGGATCGTTGGAGTCCATGATTTATAGGTCCATTAGGTTCCCCTACTAGCTCATATGGAATAAACTTAGAACAGTATAATAGAATAATTTGAATTGTTTGAACTAGGTAGAGAGAGAGAAACAGACAAGTATATGTTATATAGTGGTCGGATTTTTTTTAGCTTAGAGATACAGCTTTAATATTTAAATGTGATTTAAATATCAAGAATATGAATAAGTTCATATTCGGAAGCTCGAAAATGATGAAAATGTCAAAAATTTGACCGACCTTATATTCAAATGTGATTTGAATTTCGAGAAAATGAATGTGGATTCATGCTCGGGAGGTCAAAATTAGTCAACACAGAAAAAATCATAAAAATTCAAAATGAACTTTTTGGTCAAAGTTTGACTTTGACCAAATGACTATTTTGCCCTTTGACTATAGTTAGTGGGAAAATCCAAACTTTTGTTGGATAATTCCACTGACAAAATAGTGGGCTGGGTGTTGGCTTATAGTGGAGACATTAAGCCCACTAAGTGAGTAGATTCTAGGTGTTGGATTTTTTGTGAAGTTTTTTCATGCAATTGTTGCATGCATTTTTTCTATAAATTGGGCTTTTCAATTTAGTTAAAAAAAACTTTTGCCATTTTGAAAATTAGTTTTTTGATATTTGGTCTGGAAAATTATAAATTTGTGAAGAAAAAATGAAACACCCAAACCTACTCAAAATTCCATTCCTTATTTTCATCTCTTTTCTCTCTCTCGGTTCTCTTCATCCACCGGGTCCCACAACTCGGTTCTGAGTCCAGAGGATAGTAGGTCAACTCTAGTGGTGGTTCAAAAGAGTTCGGGTCGAGATTCAACGAAGAGAAGCGGCTTTCGGGAGCTTCAAAGATAGCATCTCTACATTTTTAATTCACTGTTTTTCCTTCAATTGCATGCTATTATCCTTTAATTTAGAAACAATTAGAGTGTAATTAGGTCCCAATTCCGTTGCGTATGTCTCGTATTTTATCAGACAAAGACCAACGGGTCAAAGCCATGGACCTTGAAATGGAGTCTATGTACTTCAATTTAGTATGGGAACTTGTAGATCTACCTGAAGGGTAAACCCATAGGGTGTGAATAGATCTATAAAAGAATGAGAGATGTAGCTGGAAAGCTACATACATTCAAAGCTAGACTTGTAGTAAAGGATTATACCCAGAGGGAAGAGGTTGACAATGAGAAATCTTTTTCTTATGTTGCTATGCTTAAATCTATAATAATTCTCTTATCCATACCCACATATTATGACTATGAGATATGGAAAACATATATCAAAACTACTTTTCTGAATGAACATCTTGAAGAATTATGTCTCAGCCCGAGGGGTTCATAGCCCAAGGTCCGAAGCAAAAGGTTTACAAGCTGAATCGATCAATTTATGGGTTGAAGTAGGCATCCAGATCTTAGAACATTAGATTTAATACTGCGATCAAGTTTTTTGTTTTTTTATCAGAACGTCGATGAGCCTTTTGTCTACAAGAAAATCATCAACGACAAAGTAGCTTTCTTGGTACTTTTTGTGGACGATATCCTACTTATTGTGAATTATGTACGGTACCTCACTGATATTAAAAAATGGCTAGTAGCCCAATTCCAAATGAAAGATTTGGGAGAGGCGCAGTATGTTCTTGGGATCCAAATTACTAGGGATCGTAAAAACATAACGTTAACTCTGTCTCAAACAACTTATATCGACAAAATGTTGACTCAATATTCAATGCAGAACTCTAAGAAGGATTTATTACCTTTCAGGCACAGGGTTCACTTGTCTAAGGAACGGTGTCCTAAGACATCTCAAGAAATTGAGGATATAAGACGTATTCCCTATGCCTCAGCTATAGCCAGCTTATTGTATGTTATGCTCTGCACTAGACCAAACATTTGTTATGTAGAGGGAATAGTCAGTTGGTATCAATCCAATCCAGGGCTAGATCACTGGACTAAGGTTAAGAACATCCTCAAGTATCTTAGAAGAACCATGGACTACATGCTGATGTATGAAGCTAAGGATTTGGTCTTTACGGGATACTTCGATACTGATTTCCAAACTGACAAGGATTTTAGGAAATCCACGTTAGAATCTGTATTCACCATGAATGAGGAATTGTAGTATTGCATAGTATCAGTCAAGGATGCATTGTAGACTTCACTATGGAGGCTGAGTATGTAGTTCTTTGTGAAGCAACAAAAGAAGCAGTTTGGCTCAGAAAGTTCTTGAGTGATTTGGAATTCATTCCAAACATGGACTTATCTATCACCTATTGTGACAACAATGGGGTAGTAGCCAACTTTAAAGAGCCTCACAGCCACAAACTAGAAAAACATACTAAAATGAAGTATTACATGATACGGGAGATTGTGCAACAAGGAGATGTGATCGTCACAAAGATCGTTTTGGAGCAGAACATCGTTGATCCATTTATGAAGGCTCTCTCAACTAAAGTGTTCGAGAGTCATTTAGAGAGTCTAGGTCTACAAGACATGTACATTGTATAATCTAGGGCAAGTGAGAGATATGTAGTGGGTATATGAAAGCCCTAGTTTATTGTATTTATTTACCATTCCCGCTGTTTTGGATTATTAATATTACGTACATCCCACTAACTAGAGTTTTAGTACAAGTGGGAGTTTGTTGGGTTTTATGCGCTAAAACTTGTAGAGAGTAAATATAAATAATTGATATTCGTCAATAAATAGTTATCGATGTTATTTCAATAAGTTTTATTAATTCTATTGTATTCATTTTGTCTTAATAACCCTAAATCCAATAAACTAACATTCTAGGTTATCTTATAAGTCTTGAAATTTTTGTAGAGACATACAGGGATCAATGTTCAAGATACAGCCTAAAGGGTCTATAGTATAGGGATAAGACTGGGTACTTTATCCTGGTGGCACTATGGATACGACCCTCTCTATATTTGATACAAATGCAATGATCCAACATGTTTATGTAGGTAACATGTGAGAGGGGGTATCCTATGTAACGAGTTTGCATAAGATCGGATTGGGAAATAGTAACTACTAGATGTAACTTCATTGACTATTTAGGTTTCTATTTCAATAGGGTGACCTAGGCAACTTAGTCTTAATCTTGAGTGTATTATGAACTCTCGTTCAAGAGGGATTGTCCTTTGATTTGTATGGATGAGAGTGGCCAGTTCACCAACTCAATATGCCTACCATTTTGAGGATAAGACCGAGTGGGAAGTTGAGTACATAATAATACAAGATGGATTTCACTCCTTCTCGGCCATAGGGTAAGTAGATGAGTGTTCCTTTAAATGGTGTCTTCGAGTCTTAAACAAAGGGTCTTAACCTCTTACTGACCCGAGAGGGGTTTCTGTTTAATGGTTGGACTATAAATAGGTTGTTCATTAGAGAAGCACTGACACTTAAGTATAAAGAAGTAACCCAGGGATAAAACGATAATTTTGATACTAGTTTTACGAACACTCGTGAATGACTAACTTGTTTCTATTGGTTTATAATCGTGGACACGAAAATATATCTGCAGTGAGAATAGTGTAGTTGTGGGTCCTTAGTGAAGTGTACCCACAGTTAATAAATATTGATCAATGAGGTTAATGGGTTTAGCCAATTAATCTCATATCGTTGGAGCTTCTAATCTATAGGTCCATGAGGACCCTTTTCTAGCTTGTAAAAGGAACTAAGATAATTATGTCTTAAATAGAGTTTGAAATGTCCCAATTCACAAGCAAAACTCATTGCGAAGGGCTTTCACCAGAATCCAAGCGTTGATTTCTTTAAAACCTTTAGCCCTATTGTCAAACCATCGACAATTCGAGTAGTTCTCACCATTGCTATCTCCTATGGTTGGGATCTTCATCAGTTAGACTTCAATAATGCATTCTTAAATAGCCAGCTCAATGAGGACGTCTACATGGATCAACTGCTTGGGTATGTTCACTCTGATTATCCTAATCATGTTTGTAAGTTACGTAAAGCACTATATGGCCTAAAGCAAGCATTACGCATGTGGCATAACATGTTGAAGACTACACTAATCTCTTAGGGCTTTATAAATAGTAAGACTGGCTCTTCTTTGTTTATCTATCGCTAAGGTTCTTTTATTGTGATGTTGTTGGTTTATGTTGATGATGTTATTGTGATCGAAAACAATATCTCTCTAAGTATCGATTTTATTACCACGTTGGATAGAAAGTTCCCCCTAAAAGATCTAAGGCCTTTAAATTATTTCATCGGCATTCATGCTTCACGTCTTGGTTCTAGTTTATTGCTTACTCAGTCCACATACATTAACGATCTTCTGATTAAATTGAATCTTACATCTCTAAAATCGGCTCTGACATCTTCTGCCATTGGTAATCATCTCTCTATCTCTGATGATACTCCCTTATTTGATCCTTTTGTTTACCGCAACACCATTGGAGCCTTACAACCTAACCAATACATAACCAGACACTACCTATATCATTAATCACCTCAGTCAGTTTTTTAAATGCCCGACAGATGTTCATTGGCAGGTTGTTAAACGCGTTCTTCGGTATCTTAATGGCACAAAACACCTTGGTCTTTTAATCTTAACATCTGAGACTCTCCACATTACAGCTTACTCAGATGTTTACTGGGTATCCTAAAGGAACTCGTATGAGGAGAACCTTGAGCGGAAGCGGATCAACCAAATTCTATAAATTATTGAATACAAAGTTTACAGTAAACAAGCAACTAGATATGCATTTACAATTAAATTACAACATGCTTTTCAAGAAAAGGTTTAAAAAAACATTAACTTTGTAGAACATTTTCTTCATGATTTTCCCTCGTACGGATCACGAACTTCTTGAAGACCTTCTTCAAGATAAATCTCGAACCAGAAAATCCGAACACTACCACAATGAAACCTTGGTATTCTTAGAGTGAGAACTTAAGAGTGGTGGGCTCTGACTATTTTGGCTGAGAAGAAAAGGTTAATATGGAGGAGGAAGAAGATTGAGAACTATATCACAAAAAATAAAAAACATAGAACAATTTTATCTTTTGTTTTTTCTCTCAATCGTTCAACAACAGTCATAGAGAAGAAGAAAAACGATTTTCTTTTATTCTCCTTGCCATAAAGAATAACTACCCCTACTAATATGGGTGGAGAGAATGTGATTCATAGTTGTCATAAAGAATAACTCCCTTCCTTATTATTCAAATAATAATAATACAATATAAATAAATATGATAACTAACTTATCATATTAAAATTATATGTTATATTAAATATAACATATAACCTATAGTTTTAATATTGTATCACATACAATATAAACTATAGTTTCTTTTCTCTATAATATGACATTTAATATAAATCTCATTTATATTAAATTTAACAACTATGAATCACATTCATAGAAAATATATTTGAATCTCATTCAAATATTTATTTCCTCACATTAAGCTATAATGTATCTATAGGAATGATAAAACAAGCAACTGAAGACTTCAGAATCAATAAGCACTTAAACTACATTTAATTTGAGTTTTAAGCATGTTGTTCATATGATATTCAGAAGAGGGTTTGAAATACATATTACCTTTGAAGATTTCCTTCACAAATTCAGTTGAAATCCACCAAGATAGAGCTTGAAACTTCAAGAGGACTACCATCGAGATCTTTTCTACTATGCTCAAGCTGGAACGTGTGGTGGAAACACTTAAATCAAGTTGAATTGATGAAGAACAAGTGAAGGATGTGTAGAGTTTTCAGGTTTTTACTTCAGCAAGTAAAACTCATAATGCTTAAAGTTCTTCATGCATGGAGTTTCTATATATAGGTAGAATTCATGCAAATATACAGGGTTGCGGGGAAGGCAGCTCCTCCTTGAAGATTATCACAAATTCAATTGGATTTTGGTGATATTCCATCAAATGTAGTTAGTGGGTTTTTCTCAAAAGTTGGAAAAACCCATCAACTTAATATGATTTCAAAAATCATTTTATTTAATTATTTAAATTAGTTTTATAAAATTATTTCAAAATAATTAATTTAAATAAAATTAGTTTTAATTAATTTTTAATTAAACTTTTTAATTAAAATAATATTAATTTAATATCTAAATATTAAAGTAATAAAGTATCAAATTCACCAATAAATCAATTTTATATTTAAATCATAATTTAAATATAAATTGAGTTTCCAATTTCGTTTAATTTCAGTTAAACTAAAAAATTTTAATTATATTATATATAATCAATGGAAAACCCTAAAAATGATTTTGAACATTTCAAATTCATGACCCTAATTTCATACATCAATACTCAATTTGTTATTCCAATTTAATGAGCTAGTAGAGGGACCTAATGAACCTATAGATCATGAGCTCCAACGATCCATAATTAATTTGTTAAAACTCTTTAATTGAATTAATTACTATTTGTCAACTATCAAGACACCCACTATAGCTCGATAGTTGCATTCTCATCACTGTAGATATATTTCTGTCCATATAAACCATAATAAGTAAGTCGAGCATTCATAGGTCGTTCGTAATTATAGTTTGGTTAAAATTACCGTTTTACCCCTGTAAATACATCTCGTTCCTTAAATTCCCACTGACCCTCTAATGAATAATTTGATTCATAATACTATCCATGAATCATGTCCTTCTCTATCATGAGAAGGCGGAGCCCCGATTGCTCAATACCTGGAATCAGCACTTAAGAGAACAACCTATCTGCTAACCCTAAAAATGGGTAGGAGTAAATTTCATCTATAGAGCTATGTAAATTTCATCTATAGAGCTATGTCCCCAACTATCCATCCGGTCTTATCCCAAAAATGGAAGGTTGATTGAGAGTGTTGTTGGACTACTCTCACCCATGCAAATCAAAGGATAATCCCGAATAAATAGGAGTTCATAGCTAGCTCAGGATTAAGATCGAGTTATCCTAGGTTACTTAAGTATGAAATAGTCGGTTTTAACAGTAAAGTGTCGTTATAAAGAAAAGTGACTATTTCGTGGTCCAATCTATATGCAAACTCATTGCATAAGATGCCTCCACTCACATGTCTCTACATGAATGATCTGTGGATCACATCATTTGTATTACCTATACAAAATGGGCCGCATATGCCCCCATCGTCTAGTGGTTCAGGACATCTCTCTTTCAAGGAGGCAGCTGGGATTCGACTTCCCCTGGGGATAGGGTACTACGAAAGGAAGTTGATCATGGATTATCAATAAGCTTGTGTTACTAGGATGAGATATCCAATTTCATCTATATACTTATAGACCATTTAGGCTATATACTATTAACTTGTTCCTGTTTATGTCACCACATAAAGTCAAAGTATTCATATTATAGCCATGGATATGTATATTGGATTTTCATGATAGAATACAAAATCAATAACTTTATTGAATAAGATACTCAATGATATTTTATTGATAAATAGAATGTTTAACACAAAATTTACAAACTGCGAGTTTTAGGATATTCCCAACAGTATAAATATATTATGACAATTATATCACATATAATTGAAACAATTTAATTATATCATATAAAATTAAATCCTCTATTAATTTGAACAATTTAAATTAATTCAAAAACTTATTCTCAACTAAATCCTATTGAGCTACCAAGGGGACCTTATGGACCTGTAGCTTGAAGTTCCAACTGTACATGAATAATTAATTAAACTCTTTAATTATATCATTCATCATTCGTTAACTGTCGGACACTCTACTAAAGAGCGACAGTTGCACTCTTCGCACTACAAATATATTTTCGTGTCTATTGGATATAATCAATCAACAATACGATGACCCTTCACAAATTGCTCGTAAGTACAACTAGGTCAAATAACCGTTTTGCCTCTGTAGTTACATCTAACTCTTTAAGTACCACTGACCCCTCTAATGAACAATAGATCATAGTCCTACTATGACTAAACCTCTCTCGTGCTAGGAGAAGGTGTGGTGTCACATTGTTCAAGACCCAGAATCAGCCTTTAAGGGAGCAATTTATCTACTTACCCCTACCTTGGGGAAGAATTGAATTTCATTTCATGTAGCTGTATTCTCAGCTCCTCAACCAGACGAATTCCCAAAATGGTAAATTTGTTGAGTCAGTGATCTGGCCACTCTCACCCATACAAATCAAAGGATCGCCCTCATAGGCAAGAGTCCACAACTTATTTAGGATTTAGGTCATGTTACCTATGGTCATCTTGGTGAAATGTAAGTCTCTATTATGAACGCCGTTATATAATGAGACTAAACATTTTGTGGTCCGGTCTTATACAAACTCCTCTGTATAGAATATCACCGCTCGCATATTTAAACATGAATGATCGGGATTATATCATTTGTAGCACTTTACAACAATTGTAACTATAACATCCCCCGTTTTTATGAAAATTTAAATTAATTATAGCAAATTATTGAGTTTTGGTTTCCCTAATCTTTGGAATTTGGAATCAAATTATTACAATTGAAGAAGTTTTATTGGTTATGTGGATTCTTTGAGTGGAGTTTTAAATTAATTGAAAGGGATAATTGAATTATTTGGATAAGAAATTTTGAGTTTTTGTGAAATTTATAAGGGAAAAGAGGAAATTGTGGTTTTAAAATTTTATCCTCCTTAATTTTGGAATTTGGATCCAAAATTTAAGTAGAATTAGGAAAAGATAATTGATTTATTTGGAAGTTATTAAATCAATTATCTAAAAAGATTTTAATTTAAAGTTAAGTTAATTTGAAAAGTTAGAATTTAATTTTGGGATTTAGGATTTTTGGAAAGAAGTGATTTAAAGTTGGTGAATTTATTTTGAGATTTATTTAATTAATTGGAGAAGAGGTGAAAGATTTGAGTTTGATGTGTATGTTTATTAAGGAAAGGAAAAAGAAATATATATATATATATATATATATATATATATAAGGGTTTTGGAATTTAAGAAAAGAAAAGAATATATATGGAATTTGGAATTTAAGAAGGAAAGGAAATAATATTATATATACACATATATATATTATTTATACTTTTGTGTGGTGGAGAATTAAAAAGAAAGAAAAAAAAGAAGAAAAGAAAATACCCCTTTTTCTCCCTCTCATGCGACAATACTCCCCCCTCTAAGGCTCTTTGGGTTTTGGGGTTTTGACTTTTGAGTTAATCTAACGGTAGTCCATTGTGTTGGAAATTTAGACCGGAGTTTGAAGTCGGGATCATGTTATTCAACACAAGATTGAATTAGGAGTTCCTGGTTGGATTTTGACTTGGGTTTTGGAGGTGATTTAAGATTAAAGTGCTAGTTGGGTAAGAATTTTGTTGGCTTTTAAAATTGCTTTATGTATGGAATCAAGCTTGAAGACTAAAATGAATTTTCTTCATGCCCTAGGATTGGACTAAAGGTTGTGAAGTGGGATTGGAGAGTTTGCTTGAGTGCAGAATTATTATTTCAGTTTCATATTGAGGTAAGTAATCTTACTACTGGAACCGCCTTTGTGCCGGGCGATAAATTTACGATTTATTTTGAGGATTTTAAGACTAGTTACAAAGATAATTTTGATTGTTCCGAGATTTAATGGAATGTTTAGAAAAGATATATGTCTGAAACATGTTAATGTATGAGTATGATTTAGAATTTTATGAGACATATTACAAGTATGATTGAGCATGACCCTAAATTATGAGTTAAGCGACACTACTACTGGAATGTCTTAAAGCTAGGTAAAAGTTGGAACATTTGTTGATGTACATATTTATGTGATTTATTATAAAAGTGTGTAGGCTATATAATGTATTATGAAATTTCGAATGTTTGATTCTTTACATGAGTTAGTGCATGAAGTGATGTACTAGAGTTGAACCATTAAAACTAGATTAAACAAGTACGTTGAGGTTAATTAACATGACCTCGATAAGGATTTTAGAGGACTCATGATTATGTGAATGTTATATGTAATGTGAAGTTAAATGTAATCTCTTTTCCTTTCTAGATTATGTGATTGCATGAAAGTGATGTATGTCCGAGGGCGCTAGTACATGAAAAAGATGTACTAAGGTTGGTGTATATGAAAGTGATATACACCTAGAGGGTACTGGGGTGTACGTAAGAGGTGCATGCTCAGTGGGTTATGTGTATACGAAAGAGGTGTATACATAACCATGTGTACGAAAGAGGTATGCATCCCTACATTCATAGAGAGGATCTGTGGTGTACGAAAGAGATACACACTCAGTGGGTTATGTGTATACGAAAGAGGTGTATACATAACTATGTGTACGAAAGAAGTACACACTCAGTGGATTATGTGTATACGAAAGAGGTGTATACATATCTATGTATACGAAAGAGGTACACACTTAGTGGGTTATGTGTATACGGAAGAGGTGTATACATAACCATGTGTACGAAAGAGGTATACACTCAGTGGGTTATGTGTATATGGAAGAGGTGTATACATAATCATGTGTACAAAAGAGGTACACACTCAATGGGTTATGTGTATTCGAAAGAGGTGTATACATAATCATGTGTACGAAAGAGGTACACATTCAGTGGGTTATGTGTATGCGAAAGAGGTGTATACATAACCATGTGTACAAAAGAGGTACACATCCCTACATTCATAGAGGGGACCTGGGGTGTACGTAGGAGGTGCACTCTAGGGGAAGGGAAAAAGAGTGAGCCATGTAAGAGAAATTTTCATGTCCCACTAGTAGAAAGCTTCAGTTCATGTTGCATTTATTGGACATAAATGTTTAGCCTGACCCTGGTAGTGGAGTTACTTACTGAGTATTTTATACTCACCCTTTTTCATGTCTATGTTTCAGGTAAGGGCAAGGACGCACTGGCGGATGACAAGAGGAATCCTTGAACGAGCCACTGGGGACCAGTTTTATGCTTCCGCTCATGATATTTAGATTTCTTTCCATGTTTTTCAACTTTCAATTTGATATTTGAAACTTACTATTAAGATTTGTTTTCAGACCTATTTATTATCATTTATGATTTATGGGTACCCTATCGTCTATTTTTAATATCTGAATTTAATGAAGGTCTTTTGAGTTCAACTTATTTATTTAGCATTTATTTCATTATAAAAGGATGTCATTTTAAGTTTCATGCATGTATTTAGTAACGGCCTAACTTGAGTCCTAAGGGGTCGGGTCGTTACAATAACACCTACAAAGTGGGTCATACTAGTAGAGTCAACAAGATAAGGTACCCAACCTTATCCATCTACTATAGACCATTTAGGTTATCACTTAAACATGATCCATCCATATGTCTCCACATACATATTTAAGTTACAAAAATAACCTTGGATGTTAGTTTATTGGTTTGTGGTTAATGCAATAAAATATCATATATTTTATAAACAATGAATAAAATATCAAATACTTTATTATATACATAAAGAGTTTGTTCAACCATGTTTACAAAACTATAGGACCCTACGAGATTTAAGGCATCAACCCCAACATATCCAATGATGATGACCGTAAGTCTGTTGCCATCTATTGTGTCTACTTGGGCAAAATTTGGTTTCCTGGTCTTCAAAGAAACAAATTGTCGTAGCTCGCTTAAGCACCAAATCTGAATATTGAGCCTTAGCTCATGCTTTCGCATAAATAATTTGGCTCAAACAGCTATTCTCTGAACTTTGTGTCTCCACTCAAGCTTGACCCATCTTATGGTGTGATAATATTAGTGTTGGCGCCTTAGCTACTAATCCAATGTTTGTAGTTGTCGTACATTTCATTTCATTCATGATAAGGTGTTACAAGGTGCTCTTGAAGTTTAATATGTTCCTTCGGCTGATAAAGTTTCTGACAGTCTTACTAAATCTTTGTCTTAGTCTTAGTTTGCTTATTTTTGGTCCAAACTCGGGATAACTGAGTGTTCGCAGCCTTTTCAGTGTCGTTTAATTCCCAAAAAGAGCTTATAATACTGAACTACTCCTATCACTGCAAATATGTAGCAATAGTGGTAAATATGGGTTGATCCCAAGGAAGCGTGATTTGTTTCGTTAAGTCAAATTTTTAACTAGAGCGGTAAAGGGAGGTTCTAGTGTGAAAAATATAAACATATGAAACATAAAATGCAAGGGTAAATGTAATTTAGGATAGGGGTCTATCTAATTTCTTAAGTAAGAAAGAGAATCCTATGCAATTTCTATCATGGAATTCAATAATTAAACAAACATTCCATTATATGCATGCACAACTATTAAATCGATTTGATTTAACTAGTCTCTACAAAGGCCGACAACTAATTAAATTGAATCAATTAAGCGTCCTAATTATTAATTAAGGTTGGAGAACCAAACCCTAACTAAACTATATGCTCTTAATTCTACTGGGTTCGATAGCGTCCATATGGAATTAAAAATTCATATGCATGAAGATTGAGGTTTCACTTGTGTTGACTAATTGATTGGACAACCTAATTCAATTAATCAATTTGTTATTTTAAACTAGGTTGAACATGCATTGCTAAGATTCAAGTCCAGCCTATAAATCTAAGCATTCACATTCAATCATATGCTACTAGGGTAAATTCAAGCATAGACAAACATAAGGAAACGTGTGAGCTCGAAATTAACTAGCAAAGACATGCAACTATGATAGGCCGTCAATCCAACACATAAATGCAAATCTAACTTACATCGAGATTCAAAGAAAGCATGGAATTGAAGAGTATCAAATTTAATCAAGGAAATCTCAATAAATTGAATATAGGGACCCTTGCTCAAAGAAATTAGATAAAAATTACCTAAAAAATTCATAGACAAACTCAAGATAAAGATCTTATCCATCGATTACAACCTAAAATAAAATGTAAAACCTGATGCTAAAATCTGAAAGGAGAAGAAGGAAGCTGAAGCTCCACTTTGGCCTCCATGAAATCAACCTCCCCCTTGACCTAAATTGAAGAAAAATTATATATAGGAAGCAGGCGTAGCATTGTAATGCTCTTGTTGACACAATCCTCGAGTGTTGGAGTGACATTACAACTTTAGCGCGATGCTGCTTTGTGCGCGCACGTTGAAGGCATTCCGTTAAAAGTACATTGCATTGCAACACTATCCTGCATCATGCATTCTGCCTTTTAGGTTGCACTAGATTGTTGAAAAAGGGTTGCGACGCTAGGATGATTAACATTAAAAATCTATAAATAAACCTAAATTAAGTTAGGAATTATAACTTTTTTTCGAGAGCTATCACTGAATTACCCACTTATTTGAGGGGCGATGTTAAGGATGCCTCTAATTCACGGGAAAATGGAAAAACTACTACATGCAAGAAATTGTAAAATTTCAAATCTGTACATTGATAGGTCTTAATTCTTTCATTTATAGCCATGTGTGTTGTGGCCCCACTTCTCTTGTCCTTTCTGATTTTTAGAGTTTCACAAGATTTTTTTAATTTGGTTCATTTTCAGAAATGAAAACTTATATGGTTTTTGCCCGTGTATGCAATTTAGAGATCTAGTTCTTTTAAACGGATCATGTTAAATAAATAAATCAATTAATCCATTGTACATCATTTTTTGAAAAGATTTAGTCCATGGTATTGATATTAACGTAGCAAAAAAAACCCCAACAACATATATTTACATTCAATTAAGTAAATTATTTTTACTTAATTAGATGTAAATTTTTTACTTAATTGAATGGAAAAAAATTATTTAAGGCAAAGTGAGTTTAACCAAGTGGTGTTGACATGTACTTTAATCCAAAAGATTGGAAGTTCAATCTCCTACCCTGTAATCGTAATACTAAAAAAAATAGTAAAATTATTCAAAAGGATAAATATATATTAAAGAATAATCACTAAATATCCAATTATACAGCTTTCAAAGCATAAATTCAAATATTTTAGAAATAGTTTGATATACACGTATTGCTCGGTAATATGACAAGTAGGGGAAAATTATTTTTAAATATAGCAAATCCGGTAAACCTAATGCAAATATAGCAAAATTGTTTGTATTTCTAAAAATTGCCCATTATGCCCTTTATTACTTACGCACGATTTCTTCCCCATTTCTAACTAGCAAATTGGGCGTGGTTTTCTCCTCCTTTTCGGATGCAATTTTTTTTCTCATTCTTCTCGCACGTGGTATTCTTCTTCTTGATTACGATCATTTTTCTTCTCGATCACAATCAATCTTATTCTTCTTGTCGATGCAACTTCGTTTTTGTTGTTCTTTGCTATCACAGTTTAGTCTGCAACGTGATGATTTCCAGCAAACCGAATTGTGATTAAATCAGAGATTTGCAGCAATACTCGATTTCCAGCAAGCCAAATCGAATCGAATCGATTTTGAGCGATTTTTTATGTGAATAAATCGACCACAGTTTAGTTTGCAACAATCGGTGATTCATAATTGAATTCTTGTTTTTTCCAATATTACAATTTATCTTCACGTTTTGTAATTTGATTGTTGTGTGTGTTTGTTCCACTTTTCTTTCAATTATATTCTTAAGATGCATATATAATTTAGAACCAATAGACAATGATAAATATCTATCTCTTTCCGTAAGTGGAATGACGGTGTGTTTTTTGTTTTTTCATTTTTTTGTTTTGATTTGAGGACTAAATTGTGTGTTTCTATTTGTTATCTTTTTTTTTTTTTTTAATATTATGGATCGAGGACCCGATTGCTACTAATCGATAATGATAGATGTGTGTGTTTGAGAGTGGTGGATGTGTTTGTTATTTGTTCATTTTTGTTGTGAATTTAGGATTGAATATGCATATATGAGTTGAGACCGTTAGAGAATGATAGAGTTCTATCACTATTTATCACTATAGACATAGTAAATCCATGTCTATCAGTGGTAGATAGTGATAGCTATCACTGGTAGACATTGATTAGAGTCTATCTATGCATATCAGTAATAGATGTTTGTTTTTTTTTTTTTTTTTTTTATGTTTTTGTTTGTGATTTGAGAATCAATTTCTTGTTATCAGTGTCTATGAAGAAGAAGGTGGTGTCCCAATTGGAGTGAAGAATAAACGTTTATTGAATTGGATTGTGCGGTTAATTCGGGTCAGATTGTGATTTATTGTGGGCGTGATGTGCGGGTCGTGTGTGTGGGTCTTCTGAGTGGGCTTTCTAAACTTTTTACTTGGGTTGTAGGAGGTTTTGCCATTTTTGTAAGGGTAATGGTAATTGATAGCATTTTTAGAGATAATAACTAAGTGTATAACATCATTTTAAAAAACATTGCAAATATAGCAAAGTCTATCCGCGATAGACTTCTATTATTGATAGACTCTTATTAACGATATGGTTTATCCTTTACAAACTCCTGCCAGCGTTATGATCTATCATTAATAGCTATCTAAATTTTGTCATACTTGTAAATTTTTTACGTTATGCTATATCCACTAGTACTTTGGACCTATATTTACAACTGTCCATTTTTATAATTCTTTTTGAACTTTGTTATATATGTAGACAAATTGGTTCATTTTGCCACATATGAAATCAACCACAAAATGTTGAAAATATGTTCCCATAGTGTATTTAATTGCATAAAAATTATCATTATTATTTAATCAATTCAATAAACCAATTTAATTGCATTTGGGATAGACAACATGGATTATGTTTTATGTTTTCATATTCAGGTCCAACAAATTATGTCGATAGGTAATTTGATTTTTTTTTTTAAAAAAATGTATTAGACTTTTATGATCCAAATTGTACAAATTCTAAAAAAAAAATATATATATATATCACCGTATTTCCATTGTATCTAGATTTTGAATTTAAAATCTTAAAATGCAGACTCATATTATAAAAAGATAAAAACATCACTAAATTTAGTATTTCATATTGTAGATTCAATTTACTTTTCTTCTAAATTAAATTGTGTATTATGTAGTGTATTATAAATTATAAGATACTTAATAATAATTATATATTTTTTTCAAACGTAGCACATGTTCATAAATTAGTTAATAATAGTTTATATTAAACCTAATATTTAGTGGTTAACTGTAACTAATTTTATTATATATATATACATATATGTCAAACATATTTTGAACAATTGTTTAAATTGAATACAATTTTTGAATCTATTACAAAACACATATTCGAAACATGAAATACAATTATGTTTTCAGATTAATTAGTATACAAATCCTAATTTTGACAATTATGTTTTATTGCATCATTAGTTTTCAAATTTATGTTTCGAGAAATTTGGATGATTGAATTTAAGATTTATTGAAATAATAGAATAATTAAAAACACATGGATTAGAATGAAATAAGACTAAACTACAAGGACTTAGATGGTCATTTAACTTTAAAATTACTTATAGTCCTGATTTAAAATTTTCCTCGAAATATTGAAATTTTCATAAATTTTGAGATTTGGATGGCTTCAAAATTTTAACTCGAGAAAATTTCGTTTTTCCCAATTTTAACATAATTTTGAGATTTTTCGAAATTTCAAAATTTTGAGAATATCTCGATTTTCCCCTCCCATTTTGATGAAATTTTAAGATTTTTTAAAAAAATTGTTTTTTAATTAACTACGTTAGCTCAGTTTAAGTTTTTTTTAATAATTTTTATGGTACTGATTATACACGATTTTATAGTTTCATAGGCCAATAACATTTTCGACAAAAGATCAAACCTTTTTTGTATGCTACTTTTTCTAATTTCTAATTGTTTTCAATGTTTAGTTTTATTTTCCACTCAAAAACTTCCAATTTTAAAGAAATTAAATTTGAAAAAACCACAAAAAAATATTTATCATTAATCCCATTCCAACTTTTTTATTAAATTTTCATATCATTCATCTCAAAATTGAATTGATCTGAGTTTTTTTTTTAACTATACAAAATTTCAAAATTTTCTAATCACTTTACCTCAAAATATTCACAAACTTTATATTATTTTGTAATTATTTTTCATTTCTATTTTAAATTTCTACTATCGAATCAACATTTACATATTAAATTACAATAGAGATATAAATGTTATTTAACTTGATAGAAGTTGGGATTAAAAACAGTCAATTGTAGTGTAATTTAGTCAACCAATTATAACAATTTTTATAATTTTTTCAAAATTACCATCAATATTGAAATTTCTATTCTATCTAGACGTCGATATTTCATTCCATACCAATATTTCGAACATTGCTTATAGCCATGATAAAAGTAGATAATAATAGATCCATACTTAGAAATTTCCATTTTGGTAAAATATTAATTATTAAGAGAAGAAAAAGAAGGTTTGAATGAAGGCAAGCGTACGCGGAAGCACGCGTAGAAGTAGGAGCCAGGAGGGAATGAGTTAAGCTTGTTTGGTTTTCTCTCTTAAGCATTAAAGAAGTGATTTGATTCCAAAAACAGATGCAACAGTAATGATTGTTAACAAAGAAGAAAGAAAAAAAAAAAAAGGAAAAGAAATATAAAATAGGGGAAGTAAGGCTGTGTCGTGCTAGCTTAGGCTTTTGCCCTAATCTATATGTAATAAATTAAAGATCAAATAAATAAAATCATCTACTTCAGTTCCAGCCTCTGCCTCTACGCTGCACAGCTTACAGTGTGCGTTCGCGGCGAGGGGAGAGCAGCAGCGCTCACAGCCCACAGCCCACAGCCCACTCTTCTCTCTTTCTTCTCTCTTTCTTTTCCTCTCTGTACTCTTATCTCTATCTCGATTCTGCCTTTCTTCTCCGCTTCAGCTTCGAAAGACACTCTGCCTCAATCCACACATACAATACAACCAATTCAAACCATACCCATTTCTGATCTTCAATGGATCCTCAGTCTACCCAGCTCCAGCAAGCCCAGCTTGCAGCTATTCTTGGTCCCGACCTTGCCCCTTTTGAAACCCTTCTCTCCCACCTTATGTCCTCCTCTAACGAGCAACGATCGCAAGCTGAACTCGTCTTCAATTTATGCAAGCAGACCGATCCCGATTCTCTATCTCTCAAGCTTGCGCATCTTCTTCAGTTCTCTCCTCAACCTGAGACCCGTGCCATGTCTGCTGTTCTCCTCCGCAAGCAGCTAACTCGCGATGATTCCTATCTCTGGCCTCGCCTCAATCCCTCCTCTCAGTCTTCCCTTAAATCTATACTCTTGTCCTGTATTCAACGCGAGGACTCCAAATCCATATCCAAGAAACTGTGTGATACGGTTTCCGAGCTGGCTTCCGGAATCTTGCCGGATAACGGCTGGCCAGAATTGTTGCCTTTCATGTTTCAGTGCGTATCGTCCGATACCCCCAAGCTGCAAGAATCGGCTTTTTTGATCTTCGCCCAACTTTCGCATTATATTGGGGATACCTTGGTGCCCCACATTAAGCACTTGCACGGTGTGTTTTTGCAGTGCTTGACGTCAACCTCCTCGAGCACCGATGTGAAGATTGCGGCCCTCAATGCTGTTATCAGCTTCATACAGTGCTTGTCCAATTCTGCTGATCGCGATAGGTTTCAGGATTTGCTGCCACCGATGATGCGGACACTAATGGAGGCGTTGAATAATGGGCAGGAGGCAACAGCGCAAGAGGCACTTGAATTGTTGATCGAATTGGCCGGCACGGAGCCGAGGTTTTTGAGACGGCAATTAGTAGATGTAGTGGGGTCGATGTTGCAAATTGCAGAAGCTGAGTCATTGGACGAGGGAACGAGGCACTTGGCGATTGAATTTGTGATCACTCTTGCAGAAGCCAGGGAGCGGGCACCCGGAATGATGAGAAAGATGCCACAGTTTATATCCAGGTTGTTCGCCATATTGATGAAATTGCTCTTGGACATTGAAGATGATCCGGCGTGGCACGCTGCTGAGAACGAAGATGAGGATGCAGGCGAGACCAGTAACTACAGTGTTGGACAGGAGTGTTTGGATAGGCTTGCAATTTCTCTGGGTGGCAATACAATTGTCCCTGTTGCTTCTGAGCTGTTTCCTGCTTACTTAGCTTCTTCAGAGTGGCAGAATCGCCATGCGGCACTGATCGCAATGGCCCAAATTGCCGAGGGTTGTTCAAAGGTATAAAAGCTAGACGAAATTCCACCTTTGTTTTTGGTAACTTGTCCGAATCGAACATTTCAACGGGAAAATAATTTTTGAATTCAACTGTGAATTCGTTTTATTGCTTTCTAAGTCTCATTGTGTGGAGCAGCGATGTATTGAATTGTTTTTAATTATTGGATTGGGCGGTTGTTGAGCAACAGGATTTTTGATCCCTAGGTACTTTTTACTTTTTATCGACTTGTAGTTTCATTTTTTAGGGTGTTCGGCAAGTTGCTTACAGTTACAGCAATCTTGAGATTGCAAGTCTTAGGAATTTCAGCTTTGCAGCCAACGAGCCACCTAGTTATAATTATTCTGCTTTTCATTCAAGTTAGGTTACAGTGGGATGCTGATAGTAGAACTAGTAACCCGAAATCATGTACGGTTTACATCTGAATTTTAGGTTACGGTGGGATGTTGATAGTAGAGCATGTCATTTCATTTGAGCTTGAGGGTATTCAGAAATAGAGTTCAGTTCCCTTTACTCAACAACTTATTTATTTTAATATTTTATTCTAATGGAATTGTACAAACATTCTCATGAATCACGATTAAAAGATTTGGCGTGAAGGTTATGTATGTATAAATGAGACACTATTTCTTAATTCAGACTACATTTTCTGAATTTTTCATGTTCTTCACTTCTCTTTTGCAGGTTATGGTAAAAACTTTAGAACAAGTGGTGGCAATGGTCTTGAACTCATTTCAAGATCCACATCCTCGTGTTAGGTGGGCAGCGATTAATGCAATTGGGCAGTTATCTACAGACTTGGGCCCAGATCTGCAAGTTCAATACCATCAGCAGGTGCTCCCTGCACTTGCTACAGCAATGGATGATTTCCAGAACCCTCGAGTACAGGTCAGTCGAAGCTATTAACTTCTGGAATAGATTTTGATATGTAGTCCTGGTAATCTTCTGGTGATGCTTTGAATTAGTAGGACCTTTTGTCCCTATGGTTATGGCTATCATGGAAAGGGGGAATCCCATATTTCCAATTTCCTTTGTCTCACATTTTGTCAAAACATATCTATATTCGAAGCTAAACATGACTTTGAAAGGATTTTTATGTGTTATGAACGGGGATTTGTCACCATGTATGTAGGAAGCATTGCAACAAATCCTAAGATCTATTTTGTTTTACTATGTGTATGGGTTTTGCAACTGTTTTCTTGTACAATTCAGAGCATGTTATTTTCAAGGATGGTCATGCTTTATTTTGTTTTAATCTTCATAGCGTGTTTTTCCTTGACCACTAGCTGGTTAGGGATGTGCATTTATTTTTGGCTTATTTTCTTGTGTCTGTGCAGGCTCATGCTGCATCTGCAGTTCTCAACTTCAGTGAGAATTGTACTCCTGATATCTTGACACCTTATTTAGATGGGATAGTTGGCAAATTGCTTTTACTTTTACAGGTATGTTGATAAGGGAATTCATTTACATTATACAGTTGCATTGATATGTAGCTACTCCCTTAGCAAAATATATTTATGTAAATTTTTCAGAACGGGAAGCAAATGGTGCAAGAGGGGGCCTTGACTGCTCTGGCTTCAGTTGCTGATTCATCTCAGGTATCATATTTTTAAGATATATGGCGTTAAGTTTTGGGTTTTCTTGTAGATGATGGTACAGTATAATGGTTTCTGTAGGAGTATTTCCAAAAGTATTATGATGCTGTCATGCCATACCTGAAAGCAATTTTAGTTAATGCCACTGATAAGACCAAACGCATGCTTCGGGCCAAATCCATGGAGTGCATCAGTTTGGTCGGGATGGCAGTTGGAAAGGATAAGTTCAGGGATGATGCCAAGCAGGTAGCTACTGACCGTTGCCTGATTTTTCAAGATTAACTTCTATCTTTTTCTCCATGTAGTATTTATTTTTATCTACATTTGATAAAATAGCTAGACAAGGACATTAAATTTTGTGAAAATGGACCTCACTTAATTGTTTGGATCATATTCCGATGTACTTTTGTGGAAAAATGAAACGCAAAAAAGATTAGCCTTCTACCATTACTCTAGTTGTGCCGCTCTATTGTCATTGAAACAAGCTTTATTTGTCTTTGAGAATGGGCTCTATTTTTTTTTCTCTTTCTTTTTGCTTCTGACACAAGAAATAATTTTTTTTTCTAACCCTTTTCCCCTTCCACTTTTAACAGTTGGTCACTACTTGTCCAAATCTTAACTGCACTCTGTTAAAAGAAGGAATTGGATTGGTCTTGGAGTTACCAGTCTTTCGTGCTTATGTCTAAATTGGAGTGTATTTATTTTTCCACCTTAATGATGTATTTGCAATGTTTTGTTCTTGTTCTTTTTGGATTGCTTTCTGTACTTTATTACTCGATAATTTGTATTTGGATAGGAGGGTGCTAAGGGGGTGTCTAACCTAGTTTAGATGTCTAGGTGCACCTATTGATCTATATAGGTTTCTGCTCTTGGAATTAAGATTTTTTGTTTCCTTATATCTCATTATTATACTTTGAGCATTAGTCTCTTTTTTATTATTTCAATGAAGAGACTAGTTTCCATTGTAAGGGGAAAACCCCCCACTCTTTCGCACTTTCGGTATGTGATCTATCCTGCTTGTCACTTTACAAGGTTATGGAGGTGCTGATGTCATTGCAAGGATCTCAGATGGAGGCAGATGATCCAACTACAAGTTACATGTTACAGGTATGTTTTACTTTTTGAATGGAAATTAATAACTCTCTTATTGGGGAAAACAATTATCACTATTAATGCTAAAAATATCTTGTATTATAGGCATGGGCACGGCTTTGCAAGTGTTTGGGACAAGATTTCCTCCCTTATATGAGTGTGGTTATGCCTCCTTTGCTTCAGTCTGCCCAGCTTAAGCCTGATGTAACTATAACATCTGCTGATTCTGATAATGATATTGAGGACTCTGATGATGATAGGTCTGCAAACTTTGTTCATGTTCATTTAATGCTTCATTTCATTAAACAAGAGGTTGTGATGCAAAATATTTATTTATAATGATATACATTTATGGAAAGGGGTTAAAGGGAAGATAAACGAAGTTTTACACAAAAGACTTTCCTTAAATGTATATCATTATAAATAAATATTTTGCATCAAGATCGTAGGCAAGCTAATAAATGTTTATAGTCTTCTGTACTGTCATTTTGATCTGTATTTGACTGATGGTTGATACCCTGGTGTCTGATGATGTTTCAACGTGTTTGCAGTATGGAAACAATTACTCTTGGGGACAAAAGAATAGGAATCAAGACTAGCGTTCTTGAGGAAAAAGCTACAGCTTGTAACATGTTGTGTTGCTATGCCGATGAGTTGAAGGAAGGGTTTTTTCCATGGATTGATCAGGTATGTATTTAAGCCATCTATTTGGATTTATTTAACATAAAAATAAGAAAAAATATTCATAAAATAAAGAAAGTGGTACAAAAGGATGTAGAGGGTCTCAAATCCCATTGTGTGTGTCGTGTTGGGGGTTTTTTGTGGGTTGGGTGGGTTGGGGGGGGGGGTGGAGTCTACGAAGTTCTTGGTTATGAGAAATGGTCTACACCTTTACAGCTTTACTTTAGTTCACTTAATAATGGGAGCATGGGTGGATTGAAACGATGGCAATGCTCACAATGCAATACCCAAGTCTTAGATGAGGAATGGTCTACACCTTTATTCACGTTTACCGCTTTACATTGGTTCACTTAATAATGGAGCACAGCTGGATTGAAACAATGACAGCGTTCACAGTGCAATAGTATTTTTCCTCTTCCTAATACAAAACTTTTCATTGATGTAATAAAAAGAGTATTGCTCAAAAGATACAAACTCAAAAATGGAGTTTAGAAAATAGCTAAATTAACAATAACAAAAATAGACAATGCAATTATATTATAATAATAATATCAGCATAAAATAGGAAGCTATGAAGTATATATATATATTTGAACTAGAGACGTGACTTTTCGTGAAATTAAAAGAGACTAATGCTCAATGGAAGATTCCACAAGGGATTGGAATAAGAGAAAACAGTTTTAAAAAAAAATAAAAATAAACTGAAGATAACAATAACAATAATGTCCAAATAAAGGGGCAATTGCATTAATTTTTGAAGGATAATGAAAGCATTCCAATTGAGGTTTGAGGTAAATATCTTGAAGAGAAAACCCCTCAACCGATTTTGAAATTGAGGACCAAAATGAGGTCTTCAAATGAGCTGATTTAATAGGATCAAACCACGGAAGATGCTTGCTGTGAAACATTCTCTGGTTACTTTCCATCCATAATTCTGACAAGATACCGTTCACTACAGTAATTCATATAAGCTTGGCTTTAGAATTCAAAAAAGGCCCCATAAGAAGTTGTGGAAAGTTTTTAAAACTACTAAATATGTCTTTTTGGAAAAAAAGAAAAAACATATGCACTTGTGATGAACCTGATATATGGGATAAATGGAAATAGTCTTGACCCTTGAGAGTACTTTTATTCAATTTCCTGAGAAAAGTTGTTCTAAGATTAACTTCTTGAATAAAATTAAGCTTGAAAGATGTATTACTTATATTGTGCAGGTCGCCCCGACCTTAGTCCCACTTCTAAAATTTTACTTTCATGAAGAAGTCAGGAAAGCAGCTGTTTCAGGTGCAATGTTGTGTGCCTTTGGACTCTTATCACAATTTCCTATATCTAATTCTGTCATGTTTTTTTTCTAGCGATGCCGGAGCTTATGCGATCTGCAAAGTTAGCTGTTGAAAAGGGGCTTGCTCAGGGACGTAATGAGACCTATATAAAACAGCTGTCAGATTATATAGTTCCAGCCTTAGTTGAAGCTTTACATAAGGTATTAATATGAAGGTCCTTCTGAAATTTTATGATTTCCTTTTGGAAAAAGGAAGTCTTGTTCTAGTCCTTTAGTTATTTAATCTTCAACTTTCAAATATTGTGCAGGAGCACGACACAGAGATTTGTTCTAGTATGCTGGAGGCATTAAATGAATGCTTACAGGTCTGACAAATGCTAGTTTACTATCTTGATGATTTTGAAACTTTACTTGCAGCATCAAGAGTTTTTCCATTTTATTTTATTAATATTATTATTGTTAATGAGAAATTGTGATTTCATAGATAAACGAAAACATTGATATCTAAGTGCTGATTATGTTGATATTTTAATTTTTCTTTGGAGAAATCGGTCCTTTAGGTTCTCTATAGGCTTCAGTATCAAAGTTAGCTTCACCATTGCATCCAGCGGTAGATAGAGGAGGGGATTAAACTTAAAAAGAAAGAAAGAAAGATATTACGCTCTAATTTAGTTATCCTACAGGTTTCAAGGTTTTTCCACCCAAGCTAAAATCTTGGTGCTACATTGTTTTCTAAATATCCTAGCTTCACAAAGATATTGTTATTCTTGTTTGAGGCTATTCTGCTACAATGTTTTGAAGAAATTTTATCAACATCAACCATTCATTTGGCTTTCTATAACACATAGTTTCACCATTATTCTCCTTTTCCGATTCTGGTTAGTTGGAGACTTCTTTTTCAAGTCTCCCTAACTTGGATTTTCAGTCATCTACCCTCTTCTTTTGTGTGGTTGTTCCCTATTCAAGACGATTCTTTCTTATCAATTTTAAAAAAGTTGTTCTTTTATTGCATTCATGAAAAGGTAATTATTATTACTCACTTCCCATTTCAGATATCCGGACCACTTCTTGATGAAAGCCAAGTCAGGTCCATAGTTGATGAGATAAAACAGGTAATCACTGCCAGTTCCAGTAGAAAGAGAGAGAGAGCAGAGAGGGCCAAGGCGGAGGATTTTGATGCAGAGGAGGGAGAATTGATTAAAGAGGAAAATGAACAAGAGGAAGAAGTCTTTGATCAAGTATGTTTTCTCAATCTAAACCTTGCTATCGTTTCAGAATAATTCTATTTTATCTCTCTTTGGAGACCTTGTTTATTGATATGAACTTTATCTTTGATACAGGTTGGTGAAATATTGGGAACTTTGATAAAAACATTCAAAGCGTCTTTCTTGCCTTTCTTTCAAGAACTGTCAACATATCTAACGCCTATGTGGGTAAGTTCTGACAAATTGAAAAGATGTTTCTGCTTTGTCGTCTATGGGAGTTTTCATTCAATAATCTATATCTAATTGTTCAAATAACTTTATGGACTTTGTTTTACCTGCTTAATGATCATAGATCCGATTAGATTTAACTGATTATTTCTCCCGTCAAGTAGTTTATGGGTCTCATCTCGCAACTAATTTGAAGTTGTTGGAACCGCAGTTTGGTATTGGTGAGGAATGAAGTTTGAACTTGTTTTTGTTTTTGTTCCTTCCCTTTTTTCCCCCTTTCAATGAGAAATGACAAACTGAATTTTATTGATGATATGAAATTACCAAAGGGCTAAGATAACCATGGAGTTTGAACTTCTTGGCTCTAAGTTTGGACAAAGAACTATGAATATCGGCTCTGGTTGGTTTGAAATACTTTGGAAATTTCTTAAAGGAGGAGAGCACAATCCTCTATGTCAAATAATTTTTTTTCCTAAAAAGGTCAGTTTATTATTATTTTTTTTTAAAAGGAAACAAAACAGTTGGTTTTTTTTTTTATTATTATTATTATTTTGAGAAATCAAATTTCATTGATGAAATGAACTAAAGGGGTAATAACCCCAAACACCTGATGCCTGATGGTAGATTACATGAAAATTCACCAATTAGCAATTAAGGTAGATAAGTTGTGATTAGTAAGATTGTTTACATTTACACCAATAGAAAGCATGAACTCACGATATCAATATATATATATAAAGCATGAAAAGGCATCAAACCCATAAAATAATTAAAGGTAGAGGAAGTGTCCCTGAAAATGTGTCCATTCTTTTCTCGCCAAAGAAACCAGAGAAAGATTCGACTGAGAGCAAGCCATAAGATTCATCGCACCATGGAATTGATGTCACAAAAACAGAAGCAAGAAGATGAAAGATGTTCCTAGACAAGGCCATAGACCAACAAAAAGCATCCAGAACAATCACCCAATTGTTTGAAGCAAAGGAGTCGCGAGTAAAAAGGTGTCCAGGAGACTTTGAATTCGATGAACACATAATAAGGAGAAAGGTGGAAGTAAGACATTTTCCTCTGAAGACAATTGGCTTTGGCCCCTGTTAACTACACCAAAACTAAGCTTCCAACGCAAATTTTAATCTTCTTTAGCTAGGCATCTGTTAGGTATCCAGTTCACCTGCACAATAAACAAACACAAGCACTTCCAAACAAGATTCCCAACATCATGTATGGTTGCCGTCGAGGGTAATGCCAAATGATAGGCCATGGGTCCAGTTCTCTCTATTATTTCATACGGCCCAAAATACCGTGGGGACAGCTTCTCACATCTTTGCTTTCCAAATACTTCTATTTGTAAGGTCTAATTTTAAGATACACATGACTGCCCACTTCAAATTCCACTTCCCTCCTTTTTCTATTAGCACATTTACACATTCGGTTTTGGGCCACCAGCTGATCTTTCAACTTCAACAAGGCTAATCTCTTTCAATCCATTGTTGTTCCAAGGTGCAATGAGGTGTCTTCCTGTCACCATAGGTAATAATTGGAGGAGATGGTTGCGCGAATACGTTACTAAACGTTGTTGTGTTGATTGAAATGTGAAAGTTGTTATTGTACCATAATTTCACCCAGGCCAACCATTTCTCCCACTTCTTGGGCTGTTCATTACAAAAACACCTCAGATAGGTTTCTAAACACTTGTTAACATTCTTAGTCTGTCCATTTGTTTGTGGGTGGAATGGCGTGCTCTTCCTCAATTTCGTTCCTTGGATAGCAAATAGCTCACTCCAAAACAAGCTCACAAAAATTTTATCTCTATATGAAATAATGGATCTTGGAAAACCATGATGCTTCACCATTTCTCTTATGAATTCTGTTGCTACTTGCTTAGTCGAGAACGGATGCTTTAGAGCCATGAAATGGCTATATTTGTTCAATCGATCCATCACTACTAGTATCGCATCTTTCCCCTCTAATTTGGGCAGCCTATCAATGAAATTCTTCAAGATGTCGTCCCACACTCTGTCTGGTATGGGTAAAGGCTGGAGTAAGCTTGCTAGGGCCAAAGCCTCAACTTTGTTTTTTTTGATATATCGCACACTTCTCAACATAAGCCTGCACGTCCTTCTTAATTCCTTGCCAAAATAACTCCCCTATCATTCTCTTGTATGTTCTCAGGTATCCCGAGTGCCTTCCCACCATAGAATCATGGAACATATGCAACAAAGTTGGAATTAGAGAGGATTTTTTTTTTTTTTAAATTACTAACCAGTTTTTGTACAGTAGCTTGCCCTGTTTCATCGAGTATTTGGGGTGGCTATCTGGGTCTTGACTCATCTCCTAGATGATTTTCTGTAAAGAAGGAATCTGATTCATCTCTTGTTGAATTAAGTCCACATCCATTATCTGATGTGTTGAGAACATCTTCAGGGCCACCACTTCCTCTGCTCTTTGTTCCTCTAGACCCAACTTCCTCGATGGAGCATCAACGACTTTGTTATTCAACCTCGGTTGGTACAAGATTTCAAAATCATACCCCATCAACTTGGTCAACCATCTTTGGAAATCCGTCTGGACTTCTCTCTCTGGTCCAACAAATATTTCAATGCCCGTTGATCAGATATGACAGTAAAATGCCTACCCAATATGTAGTGTCTCCATTTCTGCACGCTAGAACCACTGCCATTAGCTCTCTTTCCTACACTAATTTGGCTTGAGCCCTCGCTGATAAGGCATGACTAAAATAAGCTACTGGTCGGCCCTCTTGTGTTAAAACTGCCCCTACCCCCGTCTTAGATGCATCAATTATAAAGGGTTTGTCAAAATCAGGTAGAGCCAACATAGGTAAAGTAGTCATTATCTTCTTTAATGCCTCATAGGCCTGCTTTGCCTCTTCATTCCACTTATCTACAAAGCATCAGTTATATCCTGTCAGCCCCAGGAAACTTCAGAGTTCCCTTTAATTCTTTGGTATGTTCCACTCCACCATGGCTTGTATCTTCTCCCTTTCGACTTCTACCCCTTGCTCTGAGATCCAATGCCCCAGATATTGAATCCTTGTTTGGCCGAAAACACACTTATTCTCATTGACGAATAACTGATTATCCTTTAAGACCCCAAAAACCATTCCTAAATGTTTCAGATGTGTATCCCATTCCAGACTATATACTAGAATATCATTAAAAAAATATTAACACGTCTTCGAAGGAAGGGTCGAAAAATTTGATTCATTAGTGACTGAAATGTTGTTGAGGCATTAGTTAGCCCAAAAGGCAAACTAGGAACTCATAATGCCCTTTGTGTGTCCATAAGGCAGTCTTGGGCACATCTTCTTCATTCATTCTAATCTGGTGATAGCCTGACCTTAAGTCTAATTTCAGGTACACTGAGGATCCGTGCAGCTCATCCAATAACTCTTCAGTCACTGGCATTGGAAACTTATCCGGGATAGTTGCACAATTCAGATGTCTATATCCCACACAGGACACCCCTCGGTCTTTCTTCCTCACAAATAATATAGGATTGGAAAACAGGGTTGTAACTGGTCCGAATGATGTCGGTGGTCAACATATCATTCACCAGCCGTTCTATCTCTTCTTTCTGGATATGTGCGTATTTATATAGCCTGACATCGATAGAGTTCTGTCCTTCCTTAAGCATGATTTGATGGTCTACCTTCCTTTTAGGTGGTAGTCCGATGGGAATCTGGAAAATCACCGTATACTCTATCAATTCACAAATGTCTCGATTTATCACAGTTGATTCTTCTAGTCTGTCATTACCCTCAAAACCATCTGCTTCCTCTATCTGCAATTATTGAAATTCAATAAGAAATCCCTAGTCTTCCTCTTCCCATCACCCATATGCCCTATAGAATGCAACCAAAGCAACCCTAAGATCACGTCAACATTGCCTAATTCCAATGGTAAGAAGTCGGCGGTAGCTGTGACTGATGGCAATATTAGACTCACCGCTTTACACACTCATTTCCCTTTCATCGTTGTTCTGTTGCCAATTACTACCCCGTAATTTGGTGTCTCCGTCAAGGGCAACTCTAATTAGGCCACTATCCTCTGATGGATGAAACTATGAGTTGCGCCACAATCAATCATTACAACTACCTCTTCACCCTTAATTGTCCCTTTTACCTTCATTATTCCCGGAGCGGAGAACCCTAATACCATTCGTAGAGCTAACTCCACTATCTTGGCTTCCCCCGTGTCCTCATCTTTCACTTCTTCGATCTCATATGCTGTCTCTGGTTCGTCGACTTCTTTACCCACAATCAATAACATCAGTTCTCGCTTCTCCTTGACTTTACACCGATGGCCAACAAAGTATTTTTCATCTCATCAATAGCAAAGCCCTTTATCTTGCCGGGCCTAGAACTCCGCATCAAACAATCTCTTCATTGGAGGGTTTCTTTTCACCATTCGCTCTCTCGGGTATCATCACACTTTTCATGGCCCCTATTTTCTGACTCTCACCCATCGTGGGCTTAGTATATCCCACTTGGGCCTAGCTTGCACTTGGTCCTCCCTTCTTCATCTCCTCCATTGACCACGGGATCAACATTTCGGTCCTCTACCAACTGGGCTTCTTTAATGATTTCTTCTAGGCCCATGGGCCTCCGACTGATCACCTCGGCCTTAATCACCGGATGTAGCCCATTTAGAAACGCTTTCTCTAACACGTTCTCGGCCGCCTTCGGTATCGGAGCTGTTGCTATTTCAAACCTAGTCAGTTATGGTAGTTTCCATCTTCAGGTTCCATAACCTCGATAAAAGCGTTCCTTCCACAGACACACGAAATCAATCTTGCAGTCGGTCCTTGAACTCTTCCCAGCTGACGAATTTCCACTGGTTATTCGCCCAACAATGCCAGTCGACTTCATCTTGCCAAAGCTAATTACAGAGGCTTTGATCTTCTCTTCACCGGTCAGTTCGTGTATTTCAAAATACCTCTCCACCCGAAATGTCCACGCGTCCGGATTCTCACCATTGAAGACCGGCATCTCGATCTTCCTATACCTCCCTTTTTCAGTGCTCGCGACCAGCTCCTTCGCCTGGGACGTTTCTCCCTCACTGCCCTTTGTTTTCGTCACATCGGAGCTTTCGATCGACATGGTGCTCGCCTCTTTCCCCTTACCAATTAACATTTCTTTCATATCACCCGAGTGTTTCTAAAGAGTTTTGTTCATATTAAACATCTCCTTGATGCTTTGCATCTCCTTCTCTGTTCCTTCCATTCGTTCCTCCAGTTGTTTCTATGCCATCGCTCGTGTTCTTCCGAGATTTGAACATGCTCTGATACCAAAATGTTAGGTATCCGGTTCACCTGCACAATAAACAAACATGAACACTTTCGAACCTAATACCTAACACCCAAAAATCAGGGTATTCATACTCCCCTGAGATATAAGATTAATTTCAAATAATATCAACACCAAAACAAGAGTCTCCAGTTCATAGATACACGATAACAAGAAGAACAAGCAACAAACAAAAAGGAGAAGATATCCGGCAATTCGAGAGGCCATCTCTCCCAAGAGTTCTCACTCTTCACAAAAACCTTCCCCCTTCCCTGGTCCCCTCCTTCCTTTCAGCTTCAACAATTCCCTTTTTGCCCTTCTTCCTCTCATACACTTTCATAATTGGTCTCACAACATCATTCATATGCTTTCATAATTGGAGGTCTCACAGCATCATTCCAATTCACCAAGATTATTCAATGTCGGTGTAGGAGTACGAGTACCAACAACAGCTTCCATAAGAGATTTAATTGTGAACGTATTGGAAGTATTAAGAGAAGACCAATAATCATCAAGGTTGATCAGATCGGCCAAGGAAAGAAAGGAAAGAAGATGAGATGGATTAGCCCATTCAATAATTTCCAACTCATTAAGGTTCTGAATTTGCTTCTAAATACATTAACACATTAGAAAACACCAAAAACATGAAATACAATTTTTTCTTAATTGAATCCTTTATTTTCAAATTTTTGTTTGACAAAATATACCCTAACACTATAGTTTATAATAAGCTTTTATCTTTTTGTGGTGTTTTATTAGTCTTTGGTTAAACTCTTTTGGACTGCAGGGGAAAGATAAGACGCCTGAAGAAAGAAGGATTGCAATTTGCATCTTTGATGATGTTGCAGAGCAGTGTCGTGAAGCAGCACTGAAGTAAGCTTGCTTTGCTTTATTACTTCTTTGAAACCATGATTACAAAAAAACTTATTGTTATCTGGCTTCTTGTCATGCAACAGATATTATGATACATATCTTCCCTTCCTACTTGAAGCTTGCAATGATGAGAATCCTGATGTCAGACAGGTGTGCACTTACTAACAGTGTTAACTTTCTGGGCTTAGTTATTTTCTTTGTCATTGAATTGTATGGGTTTTTCAGGCTGCTGTGTATGGGCTTGGTGTCTGTGCAGAGTTTGGTGGATCCGTGTTTAAACCACTTGTTGGAGGTAACTTTATTTACGTTTCTCAGAAAAAAGTATGTTTTGCACAGAGTATCATTTTCTAATGCATTTCCACAGAGGCTCTATCAAGGTTAAATGTTGTATTGCGACATCCTAATGCTTTACAACCTGAAAATGTAATGGCATATGACAATGCTGTTTCGGCTTTGGGGAAGATTTGTCAATTTCATCGTAACAGTATTGATTCGGCTCAGGTAATCTTTAATTTTTCTAAAAGTTATTTATCACCGTAGGTGTAGGACCCTAACTTAGCAAAATTATTTACCACCGTAGGTGTAGGACCCTATCTTAGCTATTATCCGAGAGAGTATGGGCAATGCCCAAAATAAGAACTGCATATCCACTTTTTCTGCTGAGTAATTGTACACAACTTGGATTATTTTAGGCCGTCTCTTGTTCAGTTGCTTTATGCAGATAATAAATTCTCAATTTTTTCTTTCATTGGTATCCATGCTCCTAGTAGGCTTATGTTAAACCATTCAAAGATTTTTACAGTACTCAATGGATACTTCATGCTTGATTTTGGTCTCTCATCACTATAAGTTGTGTACGGATTTGACAGGTTGTTCCAGCATGGTTAAACTGCTTACCAATAAAAGGTGATTTGGTTGAAGCAAAGATTGTGCACGACCAGCTTTGTTCCTTGGTGGAGAGGCAAGTTTATTCGCTAATATCCCCTCCCCCCGGCCCCACTGCAGCATTTGTAACTCTTGCTTTAATTACCTTTTCTATATTCTAACTGTTATGGCACTAAGTTAATTTTATATATACAGGTCGGATGTGGAGCTTTTGGGCCCAAATAATCAATATCTTCCCAAAATAGTTGCAGTATTTGCCGAGGTCAGTTGGGAATTAGTATTTAATCGATTGACATGCGTAACAGTTACCAATGGCCTTTTAGATTAAATCAACTCTGACTAGATCAATAGAGTGCTCCCATTCTGGTTCATCAACTCCATTCATTTCCATATTATGTCAAAGGAATGAATGTCAGCAAGATCCAGTGGTTCTTATCCTAACAAGCCAGCAAGAACATAAAAATGGGTGTTGGGATAATGACAATTGTTTCAACCATAAAAATGGGCGTTATTAGTCTCTTAAGTAGTGAATGAATTTAGGGTGGTGTTTACTGACCATTATATTTTAGGTTGAGCTATTTATGTCCCACTTCAATGAGTGGGTGAAAATGCTTTTCATGATGAGAACTACCGTAAGTCGCATCATTTGTTTGACTCTGCTGCATTCTTTATTGCATTATGATATTGTTGTATAGAGTGAATAGATCTAATATCCAGAGAAATTTGAGAAATGTGGTTGGACAATTGGTAGTGCTGAATCGAACCAAACACATCCTACCCAAAAGATAGTTCAAGACCCTCAGCAATAATTGTGTGCAAAGTTGTTATTTTAAGACCAAAATACAGAAGAAATCTACATATTCTTTGCATTAGAGTTGAATATATATAGGCATAAGTGAAAAACTCTAAACTAGGAATAGTAAAATGACAATGAAGGACAAAGGACTAATAAGCTTCTATGATTGCACATATATACTAACATAGATAATACGAGTCAATGCTTCGTGCATCCCTGTTTTTTCTTGAGGGGACTATTTGCTTGTGCAGGTTTTATGTGCGGGAAAGGATTTAGCAACAGAGCAAACTGCTAGCCGAATGATAAATTTATTGAGACAAATGCAACAGAATTTACCGCCATCTACTTTAGCCTCTACTTGGTCCTCCTTGCAGCCCCAGCAACAACTTGCGTTGCAGTCTATTCTTTCATAGTTTCTTGAAGGTGACGCTGGATTTTGCTGGTGCCCGCGGGATGCACTTTTTATGTTCTTGTTTGTGTGTGAAATATATTCGTCCCCATTCTTTGCCATAAAATGCTCTGAAGCATGAGTTTTGTCTTTGAAATTTGATGATGAGTGAAAATCATTGTTGCTGCTGAAAAGGAATGTGTTAAAGAAAAAAAGTGTATATTTTTGTTTAATTCTAAGTGGGGTGGGTTCAGGCCCGAGGTCATTGTGGTTTTCTAGTTTCGGGTGGATGGGTCGCCACGGAGGCAATCCTTTTACAGTTTTGTTTTGGTCCAATTTATTAGTATCATTGTCATTATAAACTTTCATTGCAGTATATCATATGAATTTTGGTGATTGCGTTTGCTTGATTTTGTTTTTGAATTTTGCCCAGTGAAAACATAATAAATTAATGGAAATGAGAAAAATGTGCTTAATCTGATTGATTATCTTTGGTGTTGTTTATTTGTGTTCTACATCTGTACTGATATCTGGGGTTCATCTCCAAATCTGTAATTAAAAAACGCAAATTGATTGTCGAGCAGAGAGTGTTCAATCCAATTGCATCTGGAAATTGTCGTATTGTTACATTACCATTATTATTATTATTATTAAGAAAAAATTATGAATTTTGACATCATTATTGTTACCGTTTGACTCAGGAACAGTAAATTTGACAAAATTTATAATTTTAAGTAAATGCAATCAAAACTATTCTAATTACATTTACTATTCAGACTCATTATAGTTAATCTATCAATAAATTTTCATTACGATTATACCAATTTCATTACAGTTTGGTAAATGTTAATTGAAACTTGACGATTGCACCAATTTCATTACAATTTGGTAAATGTTAATTGAAACTTGATGTCTTTTACCCAACGTCCCTCTTATCTTTCTGTATTCGTTGAATCATTGCTGAATTTTCAAAGGGGAATGGAGGGGTTGGGGAAAAGGTATGGTTTCCAACTTATTTAGGAAAATGGGTAGTTTTTTTGTCCCCATCCAATTGCGCCTCTTGAAGAGATGCATTCATGAGTATTTTATTATTTTTTTTAGTCCTGTATGTCGCATTTAAAAAAAATAAAATAAAAAATAAACTGGTCATTTGAGAATATTTTATTATTTTTTTCTTGTACGCCGTATTAATGCGTTTGTTGAATACAATCGTTTAGTAAATTACTATGCAATTGTTTAATAAATTATACACGATCGCTTAGTAAATTATACATGATCACTTAGTAATTTACATGATCGTTCACTTATTATGATTTGTTTATCCAATTGTAGATCAATGACATTACTTCGCATCTTTGTACGATTTGGTGGGGATTGGGATGAGTCCGGAAGAAATTATGTTGATGACCATATGAAAGGTCTGAAAGTCAGAAATAATGTAACAATCAGTGAATTAGTGAGTATGATGCACCAACGACTGAATATCGATCCGGATATGTTTGATATACATATCAATTGTATTTATATTCTGTACAACACCAATTGTACTGTACAATATGTAATTTTAGCACAAATTTATCTAAACGATCGTTTAGTTATTTATTTGCTTAGTTAAATGTATAACACCAATTGTATTCTACAAATTTAGCACAAATTTATCTAAACGAAAACTAAACAATCGCGTAACAGTTAGGTAGCGATCACTTAACAAAACCTAAGCGATCGCTTAGTATTAGCCAAATGATCGCTTTATAAATTAGTACACAATCGCGTAATGGATATCTAAACGATCGCTTAGTGTCGAAAAAGCAACTTGTAACCCTAGGGGCATTTTAGTAATTGTGTGTACCCTAAGGCTTCCCACTAGTCTATTTATTTGGCCTATTCTCTTGTACTTTGTGTATTAGAATTAATAATAAAAATCAGTGTTTATCGTGGTTTTTATCCCTGTACTAGGGTTTCCACGTAACTACATTATTATTCTCTTCCCTACTCTTTTAACATGGTATCAGAGTCAAGTTACGAAACCCTAGCCGTCATTGACGGAACTCCGAGCGTTGACATGAAGGCAGCCATTCAGGCGACTGTGAAGGAGTATCTCCAAGTCGCCCTACCACAGCTGATATCAGTCGCCGCCGGTAGAGGAGAGGTTTAACCTTGCCGAGATGTTTCAGCCACTGCGCGAGGGAGGATCGACTGGTTTGTTCCAGATTGAAGCTGCCTTCGACGATAAAAAACGCTTGATCTTGCCGTCCACGTCGTTCCAGACCGAAATAGCCTCTGTCGATTAGAGACGCTCGATCGGGCCGAGCCACGCCGGTGGGTTGTTGCCGAGCCCTTCATCCGCGCCGATCGCGCCGCTCGTGTCAATCGTTCAAGCTCCTACCCAGCAGATTTTGTGCATCGAGCCGATTCCGTGCGTCGGCCGACCGTTCAAGCTGTTTTCCATGTGTTGAGCCGAGCAGTAGAGTAGCCTCCGTCTGTGAGTTACCCAGCTGGCGGATTGAGTCCAGCTTTCATGGCTGCTTCTGCCTCTGTTCAGCCGTCCGTAAGAGCTTCTTTTCCAGTTGCGCCCAATCATGGTGGCTCGACACAATACCCAGATGAAAACCCGATAAATTTTTTCCCTATTTTACCCACTACAAATATCAAGCATGGTTTTTCCTCAGTTGACAGTACGACCAACCTGAGTACAGTTGGAATCTGTACTATCGCCCAGTCAGAAAATATACAATCTTTTGGTCTTGTTAGTGTGAACGGTAAAAAAACCTTGGATTGTTGACTCAAGGGCGACGAATCATCTTACTGGTACCTCTAATCATTTTCTCTCATATTATCCAAGTGCTGGTAACGAACAAATTAGGATTGAAGATGGGTCATTCGCACCTGTTGCAAGAAAATGGGATTTATCTCCGTTTGAGGGTTTGGTTTTGCGGGACGTTTTGCATGTTCCTAAAATTTCATATAATTTGTTATCCATCAGTAAGATTACAAGAGATTTGAATTATCAGGCAGTTTTTTCACCCGACTCTGTTTTATTTCAGGATCTAAGCTCGGGGACGATGATTGGCACTGTCCGACACGATGAGAGACTCTACTTCCTAACTGATGATGTTTCCTCTAGGAATGATTATAGGACTAGCCTTGTCTCCTTAAATTTTTTTATCTCTGAGAATGATTTTCTATTATGGCATTACCGCTTAGGGTATCCGTACTTTTAGTACATGAAATACTTATTTCCGCATTTATTTCGCAATATTAACGTGTCTTCTTTAAAATGTAAAGTGTGTATTCGTGCCAAACAGAGTCGTGTCTCCTTCCATTCCCAGCCCTATAAACCATCCAAACCCTTCATCTTAGTCCACAGTGATGTTTGGGGTCCCTTACCAACCATAACCTCCATAAGGAAACGTTGGTTTGTCACTTTAATAGACGACCACACTCGGCTTACTTGGGTCTTTCTTCGCACTGATAAGTCTGAGGTGTTATCTGTATTCTAGCAATTTTATGTCACTGTGGAAACGCAGTTTAATGCCAGGATTGGTATTTTGAGAAGTGACAATGGGCGGGAATTATTTAACGCTTCCTTCCAGGAGTTTCTTGTATCCAAAGGGATTATCCACCAGAGTTCGTGTACCTACACTCCCAAAAAAATGGGGTAGCAAAGAGGAAAAATCGTCATTTGGTGGAAGTTGCTAGGTCCTTAAATCTATCCACATCACTCTCGTCTTATCTATGGGGTGATGCCATCCTCACTCAATTTTCAAAACCCTTTAGACTATTTAAAAGAGTCCTACCTTACGACTCGTTTAGTCTCCGATGTACCACTTTGAGTTTTTGGCTGTGTTGCCTTTGTTCACTCCCATGGTCTAAACCGCACGAAATTTACCCCCCATGCTAAAAAATGCGTCTTTGTTGGGTATCCACTCCATCAACGCGGGTATAATGTTACCACCATCCTCTCACAAATATTTTGTTTCCATGGATATCATATTCCTTGAGGATCAACCCTTCTTCCCTGTTAGCCATCTTCAGGGGGAGATCTCTAGTGAAGAGACTAACTGGTCCACATATACAATTCCCTTGGAGTTTGCCCCTATTCCCGAACATGTTGGTCCTATCCTTCCTACCAATCAAGTCCCATGGATAACATACTATAGGAAGAATCTTAGGAAGGAAGCAGCGTCACTTGTTGCATATCTGGCTTCGGTTCATGAGTCAAACCCGACATCGGGTACGTATATTCTTGAAATTAATGAGATTGATACTTGTACTAATGAGTGTAGAAAGGAAAAAGGAGGGAAAGGTGTTGATAGCACCACTATAGCAGATGAGAAGACGACAGTGAATGATGATTCAGACACAGCTCTAGAAAGTGTGACTGATACTAAAGATAATGGTGAAAAAGGTGTGATTTTTGAAGATGAGAAACAGGAAGAGGAGACTAGTGATCACAATAGAAATTCTGACAGTTTGAAGGAATATAATGCTTCTCTTGATCTTCCAATAGCCTTGAGGAAATGTATTTGGTCATGTACAAGTACCCTATGCATATTTACATGACATACAGTAACCTATCATCTGAATTTAGGGCCTTTACCACTAGTTTAGATGTAGGGGTGATACCGAGTAACATACAGGAAGCAATGAGAACTGAAGTTTGGAAGGCTGCTATTATGAAGGAGATGAGAGCTCTGGAGAAAAATGGAACGTGGGGCTAGGTGATCCTACCTAAAGGGCACAAGACAGTTGGGTGCAAATGGGTTTTCACTATAAAGTACAAGTCAGTTGGGACTGTTAATCGGTACAAGGCCAGGTTAATTGCTAAAAGGTTTACTTAAACCTTTGGGGTAGATTACTCCGAGACATTCTCTCCCACAGCTAAACTCAATACTATCCGAGTATCGCTATCAGTTGCAGTTAACAAAGATTGGCCTTTGCATCAACTGGATTTAAAGAATGCCTTTCTCAATGGAGAACTTGAGGAGGAAGTCTACATGAATCCTCCTCCCATATTTGAAGATCAGCTCAAACAACGAGTCTACCGGCTGAGAAAATTGCTATATGGGTTGAAACAGTATCCGAGAGCCTGGTTTGACAGATTTGCCACCTTTGTCAACGGACAAGGGTATACCCAAGGGCATTCAAATCATACACTTTTTTACAAAGAAACAACTTCAGGGAAGGTAGCAGTTCTCATTGTGTATGTTGATGATATTGTGCTCTCTGGTGATGATGATGTTGAAATTGTGAAACTCAAAGCAAAGATGGCCAAAGAATTTGAAATTAAAGACCTTGGGAAGTTAAGATACTTTCTCGGAATGGAAGTAGCCCGGTCTAGGGACAGAATCTCAGTGTCCCAACGAAAATACATGATTGATCTTCTAACGAAAATAGGAATGATTGGGTGCAAACCCGCTGACACCCCAGTTTAATATAATTTAAAGCTCAGCAATACTAGTAACAGTGTTCTAGTCAATAAAGAAAGGTATCAACAGTTAGTTAGGAAATTGATATACTTATCTCATATGAGACCTGATATTTCATATGCAGTGAGTGTCGTCAGTCAGTTTATGTAGGCTCCTTGTGAAGAACACATGATAGTAGTTGAACACATCCTTCGATATCTGAAAAGTACACCAGGTAAGGGGTTAATATTCAAGAAGTCTGATAAACGCTGCATTGAAGCCTACACTAATTCTGATTTGGCAGGGTCTGTTGTTGATAAAAAATCAACATCAAAGTATTGCACATTTGTTTAGGGTAATCTTGTGACCTGGAGGAGCAAGAAACAGGGAGTTGTGGTCAGAAGTAGTGCAGAAACTGAGTATCGGGCCATGAGTTTAGGGATATGTGAAGAGATCTGGTTGATGAAAGTGTTGTCAGATCTTCATCAAGACAACGAGCTCCCAATGAAACTGTTTTGTGACAATAAGGCAACAATAAGTATTGCAAATAATCTTGTTTTAGCATGACAGAACAAAACACAATGAGATCGACCGATACTTCATCAAGGAAAGACTTAACAACGAAAGTATATGCATTCCTTATGTTCCTTCAAATCAGAAAATTGCAGATGTGCTCACAAAAGAATTATTGAGACAAAGCTTTGATTATTGTGTCAGCAAGTTGGGTCTTATTGATATTTACGCCCCAACTTGAGGGGAAGTGTCGAAAAAGCAGCTTGTAACCCTATGGGCATTTTAGTAATTATGTGTATCATATGGCTTCCCACTAGTCTATTTATTTGGCCTATTCTCTTGTACTTTGTGTATTAGAATCAATAATAAAAATCAGTGTTTATCGTGTTTTTTCTCTCTGTACTAAGGTTTCCACGTAACTGTATTGTTATTCTCTTCCCTACTCTTTTAACACTTAGTATTAGCTAAATGATTGCTTAGTATTAGGCAACAGACCGCTTAGTATTATCCAAACGACCGCTTAGTATTATCCAAACGATCGCTTAGTATTATCCAAATGATCATTTAGTATTAGCCCTGTATGCCACATTTAAAAAAAAAAAAAAATTAAATCGGTCAGAATGCGTCTGTTCAATAGACGCATTCAGATTGAGTTGACAACTCACTCTGACGTGCCACGGTCAGAATGTGTCTGTTCAACAGACGCATTTTGACCATTCTAAGCAAATTTGGCGTCCCCCCTCCCTGTTTTAGCATAAAAAATCCACATTTTACCTTCATTCCAGCGTTTTCATCTTCTCATTTCACAAATTTTTATTCTTTTATCGATTTCATCTTCTCCTTCATAGATTTCATCCTCCTTCACCGATTTCATCTTCTCCTTTACTAAAACCTTCATTTCATCTTCCCCTTCATCACCGAAGCCCTTTCATCTTCACCCAAAACAAAATTTCCTTCATTTCTTCCACATTCTTCATTTATTTTCAAATACCGATCATTTTCTACCTTCATTTGTTTCATTGTTGTATTTTATTTGGTAAGTTGATATATTTTTGTTATTTAACTTTGAATAAAGTTTTTGATAATTTTTACTGGGTTTTTTAATGTTTATTTTGTTTACAGTGGATATTATTCAAAGTTTTTCTGGTAAGTTGAAATATTTGGTAAGGTGCAAAGTTTTTTTTTGGTAGTGTGCAATATTTTTCTTTTAGTAAGTCTATATATTTTTTATAGTGTGCAATATCTATAAGTATGTTGATATATTTAATAAGTTGATATATTCTCTGTTGTTGCTTTTCTGGTTGGTATTTGGTTGATATTTAGATTTTCTAAATATTACATCATAGTCTCAAATTATTTACGTTTAAACATATAAAAAAATCATTAATAAAAAAAATTCAACGTTCTTAATGGAAAAAAAATAAATCTAAAAATAGGTTGAAAGAAAATTTTAACGAATTCTAAAAATAGGTATTTAAATATGCTCTCGATGAAAAAAAAATTATTTTTAAATGTAAAATTTATATTTAAATCTTTTTTCATTTTGCCAAAATTTTAAATTTATTAGTAGTTTTTAATGTAAAATTAAGAATATGTAGAGAAAAGAATAGTGATATTATTTTAAAAAAATATTACAGTAAAAATAATGGATTTTTTTTTTCATACTTTTAGTAAAACAATCTAATAAAAATTTTTAAAAATAAAAAATTATCCTTAATTCACGTTGAAAGAAAATTTTAACGCAATCTAAAAATAGGTATTTAAATATATTCTTAATAGAAAAAATAAATCTTTTTAAATGTAAAATTTATATAAAAGTTATATTTAAAAAAAATAGTGATATTACTTTATTTTGTGGAGAAAAGAAAAAAAAAACATATAAAAAAGTTCATAGTTAAGAGTTTAGAAACATATAAAAAAGTCATTGATAAAAATAATATAATATGTTTCTAATGGCTATTAATGTAAATTATTAATATGTTCCTAATGTCTATTATTTTAGTAAAGAAAATATTACATGGTAAAAAAATATCCATAATTTTGTTTTGATTTTTTTTTGTTTGTTTTTGGTACAGTGTTTCTGATAAAAGTCTACAATCAAGCCATTTAAAAGGTACGTATATAGTTATTTACCCATTACTTGGAATGATGTATTCATTATTGAATATTGAATGTTAATGTTATTGTTAGTGATATTGTGTTGTTGTAAATTTTCTGATGATTAAAGAACAAAGATTCATATCAATATAAAAGAATATTTATCATTGATTTATGGTCAAATGATGATGTATGTCTTAATATTTTGGTTTTTTTTAAATAAAAAAAACATTCCTTTATTTGTACATATTAAAAAAAATAGTAATAACACATTAATATTGTTGGCCTAATATATACTTACAAATATTATGATAAATATTAGATTGTATTTGCCAAACTACGATGGACGTTGTGGAATTTTTATGTTATATGCACGGAAACATTGTTAATGGGTCAAACGGGATAGAATATGATAGGAAACCATCTCTTCTTATAAACATGCATCGTCAAGTTGACTTCAACACATTAATCGATGTATTATATGATGCATTATCTATAAATAGAGATGATATGGTGGAAGTAATATTTAGATATGGTAGTTATGTAGCGGGATCTACTTTCTATATTCCCATCTCATTACGAAGTGAGATTGATGAGCAATGCTCCATACCCTCAAAATAGAGTTGAATTGTATATATCCCAACCCAGTGTCCTAAGTCCAACATCAACGAGAGAAGAAGTTGAAACTACTGTTCAGTTGGAAAGCCATGTTGTGGAGGATGAGCAGTGTGATCTAACTATTGCCCCAAACGGCAAAGAAGTTGAAATAGACGATGATGATATCGATCTAGATGAACTACCTGGTCAATTTTATAGCGTACATGAAGTCCCCAAAACATTTACTGAGATAGACCTGAACGAGATGACCATTGAACCCGATTCGACAACGGGTGATAACAATAATATGGGGTCTGATTCATTGCTTCAAAGGATGATATTCAATTCCAAATTGGATTTAAAAAATACAGTGAAAAACTATTCAATCATTCGACATCAAAATTTTGAAGTCATTAAGTCGAGGAAAACAACATGGGATGTCAGGTGTAAGAGATATGGCAATGGATGCACGTGGAGACTTCGCGCTATTTGCCATAAAAAACACGGTAAATTTCAAATCATTTAGTACAATGGCCCGCATTCTTGTGTGTATGCAAGACTGAGTCAGGACCACAATCAATTGGACTCAGATCTAATTGCATCTGAGGTAAGCAGCATAGTGAAAAAAATCCGTCAGTTGACATTAAAACATTACAAGATATTATCTTGAAACAGTATGGTTATTCCGTCAGTTATTAGAAAGTGTGGGATGGAAGAAGAAAGAAAATTACAAAGATATTTGGAGATTGGATCAAATCTTAAAATTTGCAGCCCAAATGGATGAATATCTTGCAAATCATAAACCTCGGTACAGTCGTCCATTGGAGGCTAAATGAGGTGGATTGTGATAAAAGGCTTGTAATGTTCAGTAGCATGTTTTGGTCGTTTGGACCTGTTATTGAGGGTTTCAACCAAATTGACGGAACCCATTTGTATAGGAAGTATGAAGGAACATTGTTAATAGCTACCTCAGTAGATGCAAATGTTCACGTCTATCCGGTTGCATACGCCATTGTATCGGAGGAAAGTGCTGACTCGTGGGGTTGATTTTTTAGGAATTTATGGGATCATGTGGTGCATAGAAGGGAGGGAATGTGTCTAATTTCAGATAGACACAAAGGCATTATATCTGCAGTCAGAAACCCTAGCAATGGTTGGGTTGGAGTACACCACAGATTCTGCTTGCGACGTGGCGAGTAATTTTAATGACAAGTTAAAAAATAGTCTATCGTAGAGTTTGGTGTATAGTACATGATCAAAATTTCAAGTTCGAAAGTTTAATGACTTTATGGCCGAACTTCAAACAGCAAATCCTAATTGCTTACGATATTTTGCTTCCATAGATCCTAAGTAGTAGACACAGTCACATGATGGTGGTCATCATTATGTATGGCTAACCACGAATGTGGCCGAAAGTACAAATGCTGTTCTGAAAGGAGCCAGAAAGCTATCGATCACTGTACTAGTCCGAGCAACATTCTACTGAAATATTGCTTATTTCGCTGCTCATCGTGTAGAAATAGAGACTGCCCTTGAATCAGGAGAGTGTTTCACGAGGTAAATTATTCATATCTTAGTTACCCACGTTTTTATACCAACTATCGAGGTATTCTAAGTAATTGTCGTATTTGTCATAGGTATGCGGTAAAGAAAATAAGTCGTTGGGAACAACGTGCAACTAAACATTCCATCAACATATTTGACCATCGAACAGGGTTGTGTAAAGTCACCATCTCAATCAACCCAATAACACTAAAGGGTGGAAACACACAATGAGTAAAGTTAAGTGAAAGAACATGCACATGCAATAAGTGGCAGAGTTTTAGAATCCCCTGTTCTCACGTTATGGCTACGTGTAAGACCAATGGGGTAGACTACTTTCACTACATTGAAGACTATTACAAAATTCCCACTTATCTGGCATGTTATTCACCCCAGTTTGAGCCCATCCCTGATAAAAAATGTTGGCCTGATCCTAACTTCCCAATTATTTATCCAGACGAATCACAAGTTAGGAAGGTTGGCAGACCATGTACTTCTTGCATGCAAAACAAGATGGATTGGAGAGAGTGTTATAAGACACGGTGCACAATTTGCAGACAAAAAGGGCATAATAGACGGAATTGTCCCATTCGAACTCGTGATGCGACTTAGTTATTTATTTTTAATTCTCATTGTATTTAATTGATTGTAACTTCATTTACTTATTTATTCTTTATTAATTGATTGTATTTATACAATGAAGGGTGTATTCTTTATTAATTGTCATTGTATTTATCAATTGTATTTATACATTGAAGGGTGTATTTTTTTTATTAAATGTCATTGTATTTATTGATTATATTTATACAATGAAGGGTGTATTCTTTATTAACTGACATTATATTTGTTGATTGTAATCACATTGATTTTTACTAAATTTAATATTGTTTTTATGGGATCAGATGGATGGGGATGTTACCACAAGGCCATACAATGACTCGGTTTTGTACTTACAATGCAACCATAGATCCGAGGCTGTTTGGGAAGACGAGCATATCGATGCAATGCATTGTCGATGAAGAGAGGCTATTATTCGCAGGCAGGAGAACCCAGACTCTCGTATATTGAACTATCTACGAGCTGTCGGATTCTTTGGAGTCTCTTGTATAAAATTTATACAACTAGACTGGCATTTGATAATGACATTAGTGGAACGATGGCGCCAGGAGACACACACTTTCCACATGTTGCATAGAGAGTGTACAATTACACTTCAAGATGTAGCCATCCAATTTGGACTCCCGATTAATGGAAGACCATTGATCGGGTCTCTAAATTATGACTGGGAACAAATTTGTGCCCTTCTCTTAGGCATAACCACGAATGATGTCGTTCTTAAGGGAGATCGTCTAAGCTTGCCATGGTTACCTTATCAATTTAACAACTTCGCCTATCTACCAGACCATGCAGATGAAGAGAACCTGCAACGATATGCTCGAGCATATATTCTCACGTTGATTGGAAGATTGATATTTCCTAATAAATCCAACAGTAGAGTACACCTAATGTATCTTCCTCTCTTGGTGGATTTTGATGTTGTCGGGACTTACAGTTGGGGCGTTGGATGTCTTGCATGGTTGTATAGGCAACTATGCAATGGTGCAGTTATAGATAGAAAGAACATTGTAGGCCCACTTTTATTGCTACAAATTTGGGCATGGGATCGATTTCCTCTTCTAGCGCTTCAACGACTCCATAGATACGAGCATAACTTAGGCGATAGACCACTTGCAGTAAGGTAAGCATATTTACCTCATTATTGTTGTTTTCATTATGAAAATACTAATAGCTAAAATTTAACTTCTGATTGTTGTAGATGGAATGACAACTATTCTGTAATTAGAGCACCTACACATGTTCTAGTACAATATAGGCATATACTCGATACATATATGCCTAACCAGGTAATATTTTATTCATTCATATATCATATATTCATAATGTTTCAATCTTCTGGTTAATTCATTTTTTGACTCATATGCATGCAGATTATTTGGGAGTCATATAATCATCTGATCCAACTATTGCCGCCATACTGTCTCGATGGCAATGAGATATGGACATCTAGATTTCCACTCATATGCTTCTTCCTTGTGGAGTGGCATCACCCAGATCGTGTGATGCATCAATTTGGGATGTTGCAACAAATTCCTCAACATTGCAACACGGACGCTCGACTTCATTCACACGATCTAAGGGGCAGGCATGAGCGAGACTGGATTGCATATCTGGCTCCTCAAATTACAATCTGGGAAAATTGATACAGTTGGTTGTTAGTAGATCTCCTATTAACAAAGGTGTAGGTACCGAGCCTGGATATATTGAATGGTATTCCATTGTGAGCAGGCTGTACATAATTAAAGTAGGAGCATCCTATCACTTGTTGGTATGAGTTTATTGTTTACTATGATTGTTTGATTTTATTTCTTCATTACACATCAAAATAAATTTTAAAGTCATTAACTTGTTATTCAATTCTTTTTCAGGCCGAGCTTCCAAATTTCCCAATATCTAATCAAAGAGCCTTACGTAGGCTCACCTCGATATATCAAGTGTGATATTTCGATGATGACGTTCCAATGGAAGAACAAGGTGATCTAACAAAACATGAGGATGTTCCTATTCAACCTAATGTTCAGAATGAATATCCAACAACGCCCGTCGATTAGTACACTTCTATGATGTCCTCTCCCTCAACATTTGGTTTTTTTCCAACAACCTTCACTACACTAAGCATGGAAGAAGGACAAACTTCACATATCTATCCAAATATCCATGACCAGTATGTTACATATCGACAATGTAGTGAGGGTATACACTTTCTAGAGGAAAGTCAACCACCAAGTGTAAGAGGGCATGGCGATCGTGGACACTATGTCACTCAACAAAATCAATCTAGGCGTAATAGAGGATCTTCTTCCAGTCGTGAATAAAGAACATTGTACATATGATTAAATTTATTAATGAAATTCGATTACAAAAATGCACTTGAAATTCAATTATTTACAATAGTCGAAAGTTAATATCTATATTTTTGCATAAGTTTCTAACAACTTTAAACAAAAAAAATAATTTGAAATTAAAAATTAATATCGAGTATATCAAATCAATCATAGCAATTTCTTAATCTCAAAATAGCAATATTACTATCAAATCAATCATAGATATTACTAAGCGATTGGCTAGAGAATACTGAGCGATCGGATAGATATTACTAAGTGATCAGATAGAGTATACTGAGCGATCAGATAGATATTACTAAACGATCATAGAGAATACTAAGCGATCGTTTGGCTAATACTAAGTGATCGTTTAGATAATACTAAACGATCGGATAGATATTGCTAAGCGATCGGAGAGAATACTAAGCGATCGTTTGGCTAATACTAAGCAATCGTTTAGATAATATTAAGCGATCGTTTGGCTAATACTAAGCAATCGTTTAGATAATACTAAGCGATCGTTTAGCTAATACTAAGCGATTGTTTAGATACATTACACGATCATGTACTAATTTATAAAGCGATCGTTTAGATATCCATTACGCGATCGTGTACTAATTTATAAAGCGATCGTTTGGTTAATACTAAGTGATCACTTAGGTTTTGTTAAGCGATCGTTTAAATAATACTAAGCGATTGTTTACTTAACTATTACGCGATCGTTTAGTTTTTATTTAGATAAATTTGTAGAATACAATTGGTGTTGTACATTTAACTAAGCGATCGTTTAGATAAATTTGTGCTAAAATTACATATTGTACAGTACAATTGGTGTTGTACAGAATATAATTGGTACTAAAATTGGTGCTAAAATTACATATTGTACAGTACAATTGATGTGTATATCAAACAACTCCGGATCGATATTCAGTCGTTGGTACATCATACTCACTAATTCATTGATTGTTATATCATTTCTGACTTCCAGACCTTTCATATGACGACCAACATAATTTCTTCCGGACTCATCCCAATCTCCACCAAATTGTACAAAGATGCGAAGTAACGCCATTGATCTACAATTGGATAAACAAATCATTGATAAGTGAATGATCGTGTATTAATTACTAAGCGGTCGTGTATAAATTACTAAGCGGTCGTGTATAACTTACTAAACGATCGTGTATAAATTACTAAGCGATCGTGTATAAATTACTAAGCGATCGTGTATAAATTACTAAGTGATTGTGTATAAATTACTAAGTGATCGTGCCTAAATTACTAAGCGATCGTGCCTAAATTACTAAGCGATCGTGCCTAAATTACTAAGCGATCGTGTATAATTTACTAAGTGATTGTGTATCAATTACTAAGCGCTTGTGTATAATTTACTAAACAATCGCATAGTAATTTACTAAACGATCATGTTCAACAAACGCATTAATGCGGCATACAGTAAAAAAATAATAAAATATTTCCGAATGTGTCTCTTCAAGAGGCACATTCGGATGGAAAAAAAAACTACCCCTTTTCCCTAAATAATTTGGAAACCACCCCTTTTCCCCAATTAACTTTCAAAACCACCCCTTTATCTATATAACCCAGAATGGAGGGACGATAAAATCACAATTTGTTTGTGCACATGTAGTAAAAATCTGGTTCAATCAAATGAAAATCAATTGCAAAGGGGAAATTCCTATAATGGTATTTGCTACCAACATATTGCAATCTAATGAGTTATCTAAAGTTCGTTTGATAATTATTTAGGTTCTGTTTAGTAATCATTTTGTCTTTGTCTTTGAAAATTAAGCTTGTGGACATTACTTCTACCATCGAATTTCTTTTTTAGTTATCTACTTTTCATCAATAGTTTGAAAAACCATGCTAAATTTTGAAAATTAAAAAAAACAGCTTTTAAAAAGTTGTTTTTGTTTTTTGAATTTGGCTAAGAACTGAACCATTGTATTTAATAAAGATACAAATCATGGTAAGAAATGTGGATGATATAAGTTTAATTTTAAAAAACAAAATAGTTACTGTATGAGACCTTAGGGTTTTTTTTTTTTCCTTTTTTTAAAAAATTAAGCTTATAAACATTTCTTTTATATTTAAATTTCCTGATTTGTTGTTTGTTTTTTATCGATATCTTAAAAAAATCAAGTCAATTTTTTTTTAAAAAAAAAAGTTCTTAAAATGGTTGTTTTTAAATATAAGAAAATGAGTCAATTTATTTATAAATATAACAAAATACCATTGTTTATCATTGATAGACAATGACATTTTGTTATTATTATTGATAGACAATGATATTTTGTTATATTTGTAAATATTTTTAAAAAACCATTTAAAACAACTACTCTTCTTAAAAACATGTTGAAATTTGACTAAGAATTCAACTTTGTATTAAGAAAGATGCAACTCATCGTAAGAAATTGAAAGGAAATGACTTAATTTTAAAAAAATCAAAAACAAAAAATAAAATGGTTACTAAATTTGTATTGATCTATTCAAATTTTTATAGTTCAATTTGTTGGAAACGACAGAACACTCAGAACGATGAATAGTAAACGATCAAGGCACATCGGTCAAGCAAAGAGCAAAACTTACAAAACAAAAACTCGTTATAGGCCAAGTCGCGGAGCTCGCTCTCTTTAAGATATTTCTCGGCTCTGCCCAAGTGTGCTAGCAAGTCTGAAAATTGCCACATCGTCCCAAGGGTAAAACAGGCAAAAGAAACCAGATCGAAAATGCACCGTTACCGACCGGAACACACACTCTTTCTAAACCCACTGTTCGGAAAACTAAAATGGAAGAGGAGAGGAAAAATGAAATGAGAAATGAAAATGAAATTGTGTATTCGAACTGCTAAAGGCCACGCCTTTTACAGGCCTTCAGCGTCGAACCGTAGGGAGTGAAAAAGGATCCCCGCCTCAGAACATGTGTGGACGAAATGAAAGAGTGAACGAAGCACAAACGACGCGGACCCTTTTTTTTTCGGTTAAAAAATAAAATATAAAATAATAAAATTTTTATTAAATTTAATAATCACACACACGCGCCTCGCAATGCCCCGCCCGACCGACCGGACGGACAACGACACGCATGTGGGACGTCCACCAAATCCACGTTGGTCTATCTCCTCATTCCCTCCAAAACATGGGTACCCGTTAGGGTCTAAACCCAAAACTCAAGATTAGAGTACATAAAGGAGGCTTCCAACACCAAATTTTTCAATGTGGGATTCTCCAACAAAAAAATTGGGTCCCTCTTAATTTGAAAGTTAAATTTTCACCCAACAATCCCCCACTTGGAAATTTAATCAAAAAGCGAAAGAGAGAAAAGATTTTCATCGAGCAGTTTCAGTCTATACAACACTATGCATAAGCAAAGGTGTCTTACGACTTGAACCTTTACATAGTGTAGATGATTCAGAATATACTAGAGTAATCCTTGGTTTTGAACTCTATCTCTAACAACATCTCACACAAGTGTTATTAAGGTGTAGTACGAAAGTCCGTGCTTTAAGGCCTAGCACGTGTATCCCAGTTTAGTGAATGCTCTAGAGAGTTTGCCTAAAAACTCTATAGAAAGCGGTCATCACTTCCACATTCACACAGGTGAGTCTATCAAGAGTACTTCTGTAGCTAGGTATCCCACTTGTAATCAAGTATAGATCTCATTAAGAACTGAGTTCAACCTTTCTTACGCTTCAGGATATCATGCTCAGACTTTAACTTATAAGAATGGAACTCTGTGTTTGGTTTAGCATGATTCACTATGTATCACTCGTGATCAGTTATTACCCGTTGAACCTGTTTCTTGGGATCTTCAGTCTACAAGTTGGGTTTTCCTCACTGTGATTCATCTTTCTATAGGCATGAGTCCCATCCTTTCTGAGATTTTGAAAACATTTTCTCTGGCCAGTCCTTTCGTCAAAGGATCTGTCAAATTTTCATCAATTCATATGTGATCCACTCTAACTGCACCAGTAGTGAGAAACTCTCTAATGGTACTCTGCTTACGACGTATTTGACATCTCTTTCTGTTGTAGTAACAGTTCTGAACTTTTGCGATTTCTGCAGTACTATCGCAATGGATCAATATGATTGGTACCGACTTTTCCCATAAAGGAATCTCTGATAGCAGACTTCTAAGCCAACCTACTTCTTTATAGCTCTCGCTTGTGCTATCATTTCTGACTCCATTGTAGAGTGGACTAAAATAGTCTGTTTCTTGGACTTCCAAGAGACAGCTCCGCTAGCTATATTAAAGATATAGCCATTTGTAGCTTTTGAGTCATCCGAAAGAGAGTTCCAATCAGCATCGTTGAACCCTTCTAGGACAGTCGGAAACTTTTGATAATGTAATCCTAAGTTTTGGGTTTTCTTCAAGTATCTCATTACGTTTTCTATAGTATTCCAATGCTATTTACTAGGTCTGCTTGTAAACCTGCAAAGTAATCCTACAACATAAGCTATGTCAGGCTTAATGCAGTTGGCAGCGTATCTAAGACTGCCTATGATGCTTGCATACTCAGATTGATTAAAACTACCACCAGTGTTTTTAAACAACTTAACACTAGGGTCATAAGGAGTACAGGCTGGTTTACACTCAAAGTAATTATATTTCTTTAGAATCTTTTCTATATAGTGAGATTGATCCAAATAAATTTCCTTTTCAGACCTATTTACTTTTATGCCTAAGATTACACTAGCTTCTCCTAAGTCTTTCATGCCGAAGTTCGCACTAAATACTAATTTTACATCATTTATGACGTGCAAGTTCGACCCAAAAATCAATAAATCATCTACATATAGACACAAGATAGTGCAGAGATTAGATGCATTTGTCATTTTCATTGACCTAGAAACCTTTAGATTGGATAAGGTTGTCAAATTTTTCATGTCATTGCTTAGGAGCTTGTTTTAGTCCATAGAGAGATTTATCTAATTTACACACCTTATTTTCTTGACCATGGACAACAAAACCCTCAGGTTGTTCCATTTAAATCTCTTCTTCAAGTTCACTGTTTAGGAAAGCGGTTTTTACATCCATCTGATGTATTACAAGGTTATAAAGGGAAGCGAGAGAGAACAGGACACAAATAGAGGTAATTCTAGTGACAAGGGAGAAAGTGTCAAAGAAATCTACGTTTTCTCTTTGTCTAAAGCCCTTTGCTAGTAACCTGGCTTTAAATTTGTCGATAGTCCCATCAGGTCTAAGTTTCCTCCTTAAGATCCATTTGCACCCTTTGCCTTACATCCTGGGGTTAGATCTACTAAGTGCCAAGTCCTATTTGACTCAAGTGAGTCCATCTCATCATTTATGGCTTCTTGTCATAGGTTGGCATCTACTAAGGATAGGGCAACTGTCAGATCTTTAGGATCTTCTTCTACATTGTAGGTTAGGAAGTCCTTTCCGAAATCTTTGGTGGTTCTAGCTCTTTTGCTTCTTCTAGGTTCTGGGTCGGTTTCCTTTCTAAGGTTAGGATTTCTAACTATGGTTATACCACTTGATCCAAAGCCCCCTACTATTCCTTGATTTAAAAGGAAATCTATCTTCAAAGAAGTCGGCATCATTTGACTCAATGATCACTTGGTTCCCTATATCATAGAACCTGTAGGCTTTACTATTTAAGGCATAACCTATAAAGACACACTCGTAAGCTCTACTAGCCAATTTTCTCCTTTTTGAGTCTGGAATCCTTACAAAGGCTAGACAACCCTAAGTTCTAAAGTAGGACAAGTTTGGTTTCTTATTCTTGAGAATTTCGTAAGATGAAGTTTTGTTTTTAGATTTTGAGATTCTATTTAGGACATAACATGCGGTAAGGATGATTTCACCCCACCAATAAGATGCGACTCCTAAACTAAGTAAAATAACAATTACTAGCTCAGCTAAAGTTCTATTTTTCCTTTCAGCTTTTCCGTTAATTTCAAAAGTATAAGGTGCGGTCTTTTCGTGTATTATTCCATGTGAGTTAAAGAACTCATTAAAACTGTCCGAGTCGTACTCGATTCCCCTATCACTACGAATTCTTTTAACCTTTCTATTAAACTGATTCCCTATTTTAGAAACAAAAAGTTTGAAGGCATAAAAAACATCACTTTTGTTTTTCAGCAAGTATACAAAAGTAAAATCAGAGCAGTCGTCAATAAAAGTAATGAAATATCTTTTACTGTTCCTAGCCAAGATGCCATCAAATTCACAAACATCAAAATGAATCAAATCTAGAGGCTCAGAATTCCTAAGTACAAATTTATGCAAAGTTTTAGTAATTTTAGCCTGACTACAATACTCGCATTTATCAAAATCATTCGTGGATAACTTAGGTATCATTTCTAGCCTAATCATGTTACTAATTAAATTCTTATTCATATGACAGATTCTAGCATGCCAAATATTCATAGAACACAACATATACACAGAAGATTTCATTTTATTAAGGTCTAAGTTTAATTTGAATATTCCCTCAGTTGCATACCCTTTCCCTACAAATACATTATTTTTGGTAAGGGTATATAGGTCTGCCCCTATAATTTGAGTAAACCCGGCTTTGTTGAGAAGATAGCCTGAAACCAAATTCTTTCTTATCTTCGGAGTGTGCAGAACGTCCTTCAACGTGAAGGTCCTCCCAAAGGTAAATTTCAGTTCCACCTTGCCAGTTTTAGCAAATTTCGTGGAGTGGTGATCTCCTAACATAATATTCTTATCCTTAGTTTCAGTATAAGTTTAAATAGACTAAGGTCGTGACAGACATGGCACATAGCGCCAGTATCTATCCACCACCCTTCATAACTACCGATCACATTTACTTCTGTGATCATGGCGACTAACGATTCTTCTTTCAGGTTCGCCTGACCAGCAGGACGACGCCTGTTCCTACAATTCCTAGCCATGTGCCCAGGTTTATTACAATTAAAGCAGAGGAACTGTACCGTTTCTTCTGAAGGGGGCTTCTGTATTTTCTATTGGTTTTGGTTGCTGGAGCCACGGTTTTGACCTTTCCTTTTTGTCCCCTTAGATTTTTTGTCAGATTTTACCACGATAGAATCGGGTTTCCCAGATACTACGTCCACCTCCTCCCTCTGGTCCTGATTCCGAGCTTTCTCCTCGATCCTTAGTCGGGTTATAAGACTCTCCAAGGAGAACTCCTTGGTCTTATGCCTCAAGGTGTTCTTAAAGTCCTTCCACAAAGGGGGCAATTTATCAATAATAACATCAACTTGGAATTGTTCGTCTAGAGGCATACCTTTAGTAATTATCTCGTGGGCTATCTTCTGGAGTTCATAGGATTGGGCCTCCACAGATTTTTCATCCGTCATTTGGAACTTGAGATAACGGTTAACAACATATTTCTTCGACCCAGCCTCCTCGGTATCATACTTCTTTTGCAGAGCATCCCAGACCTCATTCGCTGTCTTCATTGTACTGTAGTAGTCATACCGATCATCAATCAAACCATTTAAAATAAAATTCTTACAAAGAAAGTCTTCCTTCTCCTATTCAGCAGCTTTTTTTTATCCGTTGCTCAATTGGTTCTTCTAAAGGGACGATCGACTTAGCTCTGGTACAAGTTTCGACAACTTTCTTGATGGTGAGAAAGAACAACATCTTTTGCTTCCACCACTTAAAGTTTGCTCCTTCGAATCGAAATGGATGGTTAAGGTCAGATATCATAAGGTTATTGTTGCTATTGAGGGCCATTGATGATGCGGCGGTATCGTCTTAAAATTGTTGAAAATGGCAGGACCCTCAGAACGACGAACAGTAAACGGTCAAGGCATGTTGATCAAGTAAAGAGCAAAACCTGCAAAACAGAAACTCATTATAGGCTGAGTTACGGAGCTCGCTCTCTTTAAGATGTTTCGCGGCTCTGTCCAAGTATGCAAATAGGTCTGAAAATTGCCACGTCGTCCCCAAGATAAAACATCCAAAAGAAACCCAATCGAAAATGCACCGTTACTGATCAGAACACATACCATTTCTAAACCACTGCTTGGAAAACTAAAATGGAAGAGGAGAGGAAAAATTAAATGAGAAGTGAAGAATGAAACTGTGTATTCGAACTGCTGAAGGTCACGCCTTTTATAGGCCTTCAGCGTCGAATCGTAGGGAGTGAAAAAGGCTCTCCGCCCCAGAACGTGCACGGACGAAACGGAGGAGCGGAGAAGCGCAAATGAAGTGGACCCTTTCCTTTTTTTCGATTAAAAAATATATAAATAATAAAATAATAATAAAAAATAATATTTTTTTAAAAATTAATAATCACATGCATGCACCACAAGGTGGACATCCATTGAGCCCACATTGGTCTATCTCTTCATTTCCTTCAAAACATGGGTGCCCTTTGAGATCCAAATCTAAAACTCAAGATTGGAGTACATGAAGGAGGCTTCCAACCCTAAATTTTTCAATGTGGGATTCTCTAACTAAAAGGTTGGTTCCCTCTTGTTTTGAAAGTTAAATTTTTACCCAACACAATTAAAATTAAAAGAAAACGTATAATTTTAAAAAAATAAAATAGTAATTATTTTTAATCACATTCATCTAATTCAAATTTCAATTTTAAGAAACATGATCTTGAAGTAAATACTTCTTAGTCAAAATTTAATATTTTAACAAATTGAGCTATGCTATTTTTAAAATTTACATCCACAATATTTTTGCAAGTCTTTTATAAATTTGAGTGAATTAAGGTCATGTTTATCCACCGTAAACGTAAACAATCAATGAGAATGAAAAATGTGGGATCCACATCATTACCATTTTTTTTTTATTTTACCATACTTTTCAATGAGAATCAACCGTGGGCATACTCCAAACAATGTAGTCATTACTAAAAAAGGTCGTCAATCTCATTTTCCTTAATTGTTACGTGAAATCCACATAATTTTTTTGGTTTATTTTTCATCATTTACTCCTCTCTAGACTTGTACTCTTACCCATATCAACAATTAAAGATCTATATCTATCGACATTCATAATTCAAAAGTTAGCACATTTTCTTTTGTTCCCTATTTCTCTATAGAAGTTGTAGAGTTTATAATTAGAGATCCATATCTAGATTCACGTCCATATCCTTCCTACTTAGTTAAGCAATACCTTTGTTTTTCTTATTATTTATGTGAAAATAGGGATGGGTAAAGTTGTGAGAGGACGATAAGTAGAGATGTCCATTTCTCTCTATAGGATCAAGGTTCCGTGGGACCCTTCTCAAACGAGGTGGGAAATCCCCGATTGGTTGGGGAATGGGAGAGGGAGCAAGGAGAATTTTCTCCTTACTGGCTAAACGGGAACGGGGACAAAGATTACATTCTCCGTTTTCGGGCCCGGTCCCATCTCAATGAATATAACACACATATTTACATATATAATAATAATAATAGTAATAATAATAATTAAAAAAAATCACATTCGGTAAAACAGAATATGAGTTTTTACTTTGTATATATATATAATATATATATATATATATAAAGTTATTTTTTTATCATTATTTTACAAAAAATCATAGCTTGAATGATTAATTATTTTCTAATTTTATCCTAAGTTTTTCATACTTTAATATATTTTAAAAATATTTTAATCTCTAAGACTTTTAGTTTGAAGATCATGTATTGTAATATTTAAACTTGTAATATATAAATTGAAGATTAGGCCACAATATTGTAATATTTAAATTTTAATTTTTAGAAATTATGAGATTAAATATTTTAATTATAAATTTACACATAAAATAGATAAATTGCGTAAAATGACAAAATCGCTGAAAATATTTTCAAAAATAATTAAAAGAAAAGGAAGAAGCTATTCTTAAAAATGAAGAAACTTTTTGTCATTTTACTATATTTGTAAATAAATTGATTATTTTGCTATATATGAAAACAACCCCATAAAATATTATTATTTGTATAACATTTTATAGTGTTTTTTTATTAAAAAAAACATACTGAGAATAACTCATTTAATATATAAAAATCTTTTTGATTGAAGATAAATTTAATAATTATTAAAAATAAATAAATTTATATAAAGAACGAATTCCCGCCTCGATACTGCATGGAATTTCACAAGAATGGGAACTGAAATAGGAGGTGGAAATGGGGATGGTAAAGACTCCATGTCCTCGTCCCATTCGTGGTAGGGATGTTCAAAAAAACCCGATGACTCGAAAAAATCGATCAACCCAACCCAACCCGTGCGGTTTGGGTTGGGTTATCAACTCATTCGGGTTGGGTTGGTTCAAATAAATGAAAATTTGATGGGTTGAGTTGGTTCATAGGTTCACCTAATATAACCCAAACCAATCCGAACCAATTCGAATATATTATTACTTATAACACAATTATTTATACATATATTGATTTTAGTTTTATTTAATTTCAATATTTTTTAATAATTTATTCTTCAACAACTCTTAAAAGTAGTTTCTTTGCACTTTAGAAAAAAAATTCACTATATAAATTGAAATTGAGTTGTTAATTTTAGTTCAATATATGAAAATAATTAAATCAAATTTTTACATATTTACGTGAAAAATTATTTAAATGGTAAAACTGTTGAAAATATTTACAAGACTGACACTGATAGACCAAGTGTCTATTATTGATAGTTCTAAAATTGTCATATTTTGATTTATTTTTTTATATTTAAAAACAATTCTATTTACGTTTTGCTTTTTTTTAGAATTTTTTTAAAAAATAAATGATCAAGTTCATTTTTTAATAAGAGTTATTTGTGTTGAAAAAAATTTAAAATTCAAATAATTAGGTTAGATCTAAAAAGTCTTTCAATCCAATTCAATCTATGAACGACCCTAATTCGACCATAGTTCGTGGACATCTCTACTGGTGAGCGCAGTGGGGGAAATAAAAACAAGTGAAGTGAAGGTTGCTTTGTAATGAAACTTCCATTATTGGTATATGTATATATGATATTATCCCAATATCCAATATCCCAATTCCCAACGTCGTGCTTCCACGAGTTTCTTGTGTGGTAACTGAAGTTGGCGACCACTCAGTAATTGGCCAAATCAACAGACATTGAAGACGAGGACGCCACTAAGTTAAAGCCGTTCCTGATACCGCCATTATAAAACCAATTCCATCCCCAGAACGTGGGTTGGTCAGCAGATGGAGGGTTCAGTTGAGAAACAAGATCATAAAAAGCTTCCAGGCGCCAAATGCAGCAAGGACAGATCTGGTAAACGGCAACGCAGCTTTGTTGGTGTAAGGCAAAGGCCTTCCGGGAAATGGGTGGCAGAGATCAAAGACACAACTCATGATATTAGAATGTGGCTGGGGACCTTTAACACGGCGGAGGCGGCTGCAAGAGCCTACGACGAAGCCGCCTGCCTCATCCGCGGTCCCAATGCTCGGACCAACTTTACTCTCACTTCCACCTCTTCCTCCGCCCTCTCTATCAAAATCAGAAACCTCCTCATCCACAAGATTACTTTGAAGCGAAACGCAATCAAAACTCCTGCCCATTCTGCCACAGTCCAAGACATGCACATCTTTGATAATAATGCACTCTGGAGCACCTGCACTGGAGACTTTGAGATGGGTTTTTGTCACGTCACCCATTCATGCTGCTCCCATCTTCCTCTTGGCTTCAACTTGGATATGGATGAGCCTTTGTCTGCACTCAATGGAATCACTCAACATTTAGGAAATACATATGATGATTCCTTTGGCTCTGATACTGCGCCTCACATCTTCTGCCCAACTTGATTGATTATACGGCTTTCCCTCTCTACTTCATTTTTCTTTATTGGAGCCAGGGAAGGAATAAAGACTCCATGTCATACTGTTTCTTCTAATTTTTTTCATGAGGCAAAGGACGGGATATTAATTCAAACGCCTTCACATCAGCAACCTAATTTGATAGAGACTACACCTGTAGCCCAATCTAAATATAAAAAATGGATGGAAACAACCTAATTTGTGCATAGGAGTTCATTATTATGCTTGGCGTTTATACTATTATCAAAACAATTTATCCATCTTAACTTCAAAAAAGGCATTACTTTTTTTTAATATATCTTGACTAGAGAGTAGATGGATTACAAAAGATCAAAGGTGTGAATTTCAGTCTCACCTATTGGAGATGACAAGAAAGGGGTATATGATTGGACCTGTCAACAAGTGAGAGTTTTGCTGGAGTCCAAGAAATTCAACTGATGATGGCCCATCTAAGCCAAGCACGTTTTGTTGTCGTCAAGCAAGCCAAATGACCTCTCCCTCAAAGACACCAAACATGTACAACTTTTTCATATTAAAAACAAATGTACAACTAGTGATATTATATTATCTATTATAATATCGATCCATCCACAATCAAGACAATACAGAATTACAGTCAAAACACTGGCGTAAATATTCCTGATTTCATACACAGAGCCACAAAGATATATAATCGAAATTTACTACAAGAACAAAGCAGAATTGCTTTTAGAAAGGAAAACGGCAGGCTCTTGAACTAGACAAGAAATATGGGGATAAAAGCACCACCATGCACACTTAGTAATCTTCAGGCTCCTCATCATCATCCGCACCTTCAGCGCCAACTTCTTCATAGTCTTTCTCGAGAGCAGCCAGATCTTCACGAGCCTCTGAGAACTCCCCTTCTTCCATACCCTCACCGACGTACCAGTGAACAAATGCTCTCTTTGCATACATCAGGTCAAATTTATGGTCGATGCGAGAGAACACCTCAGCTACTGCTGTGTTGTTGCTGATCATGCAAACAGCTCGCTGAACCAAGGCTAAATCGCCCCCGGGTACAACCGTCGGAGGCTGGTAGTTTATACCACATTTGAAGCCAGTGGGACACCTACAAAACAGACCCATCATCAAGTTTTTTTCTACAATCCAAAATCAAACCAATGTTAAAATGACAATGCCATTGAGGTCAAATTGCTCATATCCGCCAAAATAACTTTAAGTTAAACCTCAGACTAATTTGAAAGTAATGTGCCCTCACTATCAACGAATTCCTTGTGCTTCGTGACATGAAATAGAAAATTTTCATCCATGCAATGGGAAGGGGCAGAAAGAGAAGTGCCCCCAACTTTTCACCATACGAATTTTATGTCCCCTGGACTAACCACGGAACATATAAGTTCAAGTTAGAACAAACAAGAGAAAACCTTTTTGTCATCTTCTGCAGGGAAACAAATCCACAACTTGTTATATTTTCTTTTCTCTAAAGAGTTGTTTTCCCCGAGTTCTCATGGGTCTCTCTCCTTTTCATTCTTTTCCTTGCAGAACAACTAACCTGTTCTTCCTTCACTACAAGCTTGTGAATGATTATTTCAGGCGCATAGTAATCTCTACATTCCTGATCTATAATAATCTGAACGTTTACAACTCACCCTCATCACTCTACAAACTAGTTCTTAAAAGCTACAACACGAAACAAACTATCAAAAACAATCCCCGAGGAAACTGAGAGTGTGTCCTAACTTAAGCTTTAAAACTTCAAAAATAAACAAGAAATATTTCTTCCACTTACCAGTCAACAAACTGCACGGTGCGCTTTGTCTTAATGGTGGCAACAGCAGCATTGACATCTTTGGGTACAACATCTCCTCGGTACATTAAACAACAAGCCATGTATTTTCCATGCCTAGGATCACATTTAGCCATCATGCTCGAAGGCTCAAAAACTGCATTTGTGATCTCAGGTACAGATAGCTGTTCGTGGTAAGCCTTCTCTGCTGAGATAACCGGAGCATATGAAGAGAGCATGAAATGAATGCGAGGATATGGTACAAGGTTCGTCTGGAACTCTGTTATGTCCACGTTGATGGCTCCATCAAATCTCAATGAAGTGGTCAAGGATGAAATAATTTGAGATATCAGTCTATTCAAGTTGGTATATGTAGGCCTATCAATATCAAGAGATCTCCTACAAATGTCGTATATAGCTTCATTGTCAAGAAGAACAGCAACATCCGTATGCTCAAGAAGGGAATGAGTGGAAAGAACGCTGTTGTAAGGCTCCACGACAGCAGTTGAAACCTGATCAAAGCCCAATATTGTTCAGACAAGCAACAATTTCCCAAGAATTCCAGTATCGCCATTTGAGTGATTCTTCTTCTTAATGATCAAATGTTTTGATTAATCTACATTTGAATTATCAGTACCTGAGGGGATGGGTAGATGGTGAAACCAAGCTTTGATTTCTTCCCATAGTCCACTGACAAGCGCTCTAACAATAACGAACCCAGACCAGAACCAGTGCCACCACCAACAGCATTGAAGACTAGAAACCCTTGTAACCCGGTGCAGTTATCAGCCAACTTCCTGACCCGGTCAAGACAGAGATCTACAATTTCCTTTCCAACTATAAAATCAAAGTCAAAAGATACGTCAAACGGAGTGACCAAAAATAAAATGTCAACTAAGAATCCACAAAGCAACATCCGTCACCTGTGTAGTGTCCTCGAGCAAAATTATTGGCAGCATCTTCTTTTCCAGATATCAATTGCTCTGGATGAAAGAGCTGTCGGTAGGCTCCGGTTCTAACTTCATCAATCACCGTTGGTTCTAAATCAACAAATATAGCCCGAGGCACATGCTTGCCTGAACCGGTCTCGCTAAAGAATGTATTAAAAGCATCGTGTGCAACACCTTCGGATGTATCACTGGAAAAAGAAAACAGAAGCTCCCATTTAATAGGTAATCAACCTGACAAAAATGCACATATAAATCTTCCGCATCAAAATGCAGTCAGATAAGTGATATCGAAATTGTTTGAAAAATGTCCCTAATGCTATAAAAATTGTAAAAAATAATCAAATCCAACAGTCCCAATGAGAAATTAGACTCGGATCCCGTAGCCCAGCTTCAGATGAACACCCATTTGATGATAAATCTTCCGAAAATCGAGAGAGACCAGAGAAGGTAGGAAACAAAAAAGGAAAGCGATCAAAAGAGGGAAAGGAATGAGAAGGGAGGAGAATTGAAATGCAGAATGGTAGAGAGATGAAGATGAACAAAGCATTACCTGGGCATCATACCATCGGGCTGAATGCCATGTTCGAGGCAATAGAGCTCCCAGCAAGAATTGCCGACCTGAATCCCAGCCTGACCAATGTGGATGCTTATGATCTCCCTCATCTTCCCCTACGTGAGCCTGCGTCTGAGAATGTCGAAAATGGCGGCGGCGATGGGAGGGTTGTAGGAACTACCGAAGAGAATGAAATTGGGCAATGTCGGAGTTGGCGTCGGAGAGGCTTTAATGCGCGAAACAAAACCAGATTTGATAATCAATTCGCATCCGCAATGCCAAACTGCAATTCCAAGCGATGGCGCGCGCCAGGCTTTGTATGGGTCCCTCTCCTCCCATCTTCTTATCCCTTCTGACAAATTTACCCCTCCCAATCTAACCCCATACATTTAATTTTTGGGGATCCAGGGAGGGTAGTTGTGACAAAAGGTCTACGCCAGAGCGACCATGTCCATGTGATGTGTGTAACCTTTGTTTTCGGATTCTCAGATCTTTCATTTTGTTTCAATTCTTTCTTCTTACCCTTTAATTTTATTTTAATTCAACTTAATTTTTTTTCAATTTAACTCCTTTATTAAATTCCACAATAGCCTTTTACAAATTTCTATGTAATTTACCAACATCAACTTAGTTCAATAACAGTTAATTTTATTTAATATAACAAATAGAGTTGGAAGATTTAATTGAAATAAAAATAATAATAATAAAAAGCTTAATTGAATTGAATAATGCAACTAGAATGACAAATTTGGATGGATTTAATATATTGAGAGATGTAATAATGTAATGGTATTCACATGAGATGATTGAAGAGTATGTATGGCACAGCTGTACTGAATGCTCTCACCTGCTACATGAGTTGTAATATTGAAGGCTTTGGGCTTTTTTTTTTTTTAGTGTTAAATTGCTATTTCCAATTCCGAACATGGACTAACAATTTAAACACAGATGCATTATAGAATATTGGTGGCTTCCCTCCAATCATTCAATCGATAGCAGAACAAACGAAGGGCTGAAACTAAGCCTGAGTTGGAGGCTTAGTTTTTATGAAATACTTAAATTTGGTTCATGTATTTTTAGAATCGGTTGATTGTGTCATTTTTAAGATAATATAATTATTATAAGAGAAATTCTTATAAATGAAAAAAAAAAAAAAATTGAAAAGTATGTAGCAAAAAATATATATAGAGATGGTCACGCACGGGAGAAACATTTTATTTTTAAAAAAAATTCCCAAAGTACCCTTTTTTATTTTGAACTTGGCGAGCTTATTTTGATCGCTGATTTCTTTTTCCTCATCTCCTATACCTCCTCCTCCTCCTCAACCCAATAACAAAGCTAACTCAACTCGGAAAAAAACGCAACCTTCTTCTTCTTTCTTCAATATTCTCTTCATATAATTACATAATCCTCAGCTCAATAACAGAGCAACTTGACTCGAAAAAACACACGATCACTGAATGCCATGAAGTAGTCTATCATCATATATTGTGATAGACGATGATAATAGTCTATCTCGATCTATCCCGATAGACGTCAATGGTCATACTCTATCGCAATAAACAACAATAGTATTCTATCTCAGTCTATCGAAATAGACAATGATAGTACTCTATCTCAATCTATCGCGATAGACGGTGATATTTGTACTAAGAAGAAAAAGATAGAATTCAACCACAAATTCGTAATCCATAGTAGAACATCTAGCACTATCTATAGCTATATATATGAAAGAGCTCTGGAAAAACGCATGACAGCCAAATGCCATTTTCTAGTAGTCTATCACCACCTATCATGATGGGAAGCGATAGACTACTATTGTTGTCTATCGATTGCTATAATCTATCACTATCTATCTTTGAGAGACACAAATAAATTTCTATCGTGGTCTATCAGAGATAGACACTGATAAACTATCTTTGATAGGTACAAATAGATTACTCTCTCTGTCTATCAAACAAAGATAGTCTATCAATGTCTATCTATGTCTATCAAGCAAAGATATGTTGGGATTGGTGTCCTAATTCTCTCAAAGTCTCGTAATTTGTAAACTGTACACATTGTTATGAATAAAATAAGAGTTATTTTATTTTGCATTTACTCACATCCAATAAACAAACCTCCATGGTTATTGTATGAAAACTTAAGCATGTATATGAGATATACAAGTGGATCATGCCTTAAGTGATAACCTAAAAAGGTCTGTAATATAAGGATCAATGAGGGATATCTGATCCTGGTGACACTACGAATACGGCCTACTTTGTAGAGTTTTACAAGTGTTGTGAACTACTACAGATGGTTGATCCTGACCATTCATGTGGAGACATGCAAGCGAGGGTGTCCTATACAAAGAGTTTATATAAGACCGGACCACGAAATGAATAGTCTCTTTATATAACGTCGTTGATACTTAAGACTTACATCTCACCTAAACGACCATAGGTGACATGACCTCAATCCTGAGTGTTTTGGGAACTTCTGCCTTTAAGAGTGGTCTTTTGATTAGTATAGGTGAGAGTGGTCAGATTGCCAACTTAACAAGCCTACCTTTTTGGACAAGATTTGTCTAATTTGGAAACTGGGAACTCAGTTACACAAGATGAAATTCACTCATTCCCCGAAGCAAGAGTAAGTAGATAGATTGTTGCATTAAGGGCTAATCCCGGGTCTTGAACATAGTGGTCACAGCTTCTCTTTGGAAGAGAGGACTCAGTCATAGTAGGACTATGACTTATGTTCATTAGAGGAATCAGTGGTACTTAAGGAGTTAGATGTAACTACAGGGGCAAAATGGTAAATTGGTCCTGTAACATCCCGTGCCTTTTTATTTAATAATAATGTAATTTTTTCCCTTTTCAGTAATTATCCTTAGTGGAAGGGCACGTTTGGAAATTTTGAATTTAAAGTATAAGTGCGAGGATTTAAGTGTTGGCGTGGAAATTATTCAAATTCTTTTCAATGTCAAACTCAATTTGGAAATTTATGGCAAGAATTTATTTTTCTTGGAAAATGAAAGAAATTTAAATGGTATAAGGTGGAATATGGAAAGGATTTAATTATGATTGTACTATTTTCCTTTTATTATTATTATTATTATTTTAAAAATAAAAAGAATAACCCTCTCCCTCACGCCTCACTCTCATGTGAAACCCTCCCCCCCTTCGTTTTTCTTTTTCCTCTAACCGCCATCGACGCCTTACCACACCGCGTCACTCTCGCCGCCAACCTTTACCAACAGTCGATCTCCTCAACCTTTCGTCCAGACGCTGTCGGTCCGACCCTAGCCGCTTTCCGCCGAGGTTTTGCCCAACTGATGCCTACCGTTCAGCGAGGCCCGACCGCATTCGAAGCCCCACCTTCTGAATCCGCGCGTCTGCCGCTTGATCTGTTTACCCAACCCTTACGCCAGGTCGTCCGTCGAGTAGAGTCGTCCGGTCGTCGCTTAACATCGTCCAGCGACGCGCCTCGCTCTCGTCTCAGCCTCCGTGAGGCCATTCGACACCCCAGCTAGCCGTCCACATTCAGCCATCGAAGTTTTTGTCACCGTTGAAGCCTCAACCATCACTTGGGTTCACTTGCCGCCATTGCGTGATCTCAAGGGAATCTTGGATTTGGGTTAGATCATTTCTTGTTGGGTTGGGTTTCTTAAAGGATTTTTTGGATGCCCAACCTTGGTTGCATTATTTGACTTTAAATTAGAGTTGAAAATTGTTGAAGCGGCCATCCACCAAATTCAAGGTTGTTCAAGAGGTGTTTTTAATAAGGTTTGCGATTCTTGTGGTTACTCTTGAACACCAATCAGTTTGGGGATGGTTAGATTAAATTTTATATGTTTTGGTTTTGGGGTAAAATTGTTAACATCTCCTTGGTTTGGATTTTAGATTCAAGACTTGATACGTTTAGGGTGTTGCTCATCAAAGTAAAGGCCAATTATCTTTTGAACTTTGGTAAGTTTGGAGTAAGTTTTTGGGTGGTTATTTTGAATTAAGATTAATTATGGAGAATTAAGTTATTAATTTTGAACTTTGTGTATGTTCAGGTAACCAACAGAAGTGGGTTTTGGAATTAAGTTTAGACCGAGCTATAGTTTAGGTGAAGTAAAATTGGAGGTCTTTGAATAATTTGGTTAATTGGAGTTAGACCCAAAATATTGATTTAAATATTGGATTTATCTTAGGTGTTGCTTGTTTTGAAAAGGATAAGCTTGCTTGGGCTTCTTTGGATTTAACTTTGAGGTAAGTAATCTTACCACTGGAACTGCCCACGGGCCAGTTTTAATTGTATGCTAGCATGATAAGTGTATGTTATAGTAAATGTTAGCATGTTGATTGACAGTATGACCTGAATCAAAGTATGTTCTGGCACGAATTTTGATTTGTTTACATATACACCTAAGTGCTTGATCGTTAATATGTGATAGTATGTGTTTTCATATGTCGATGTCTGATCTGCTGGTGTTGAGGCATACTTGCATGTTGTGGATTTATGATTTAAGTTATACATGGATGATGTATAATATGTTATTAAGAATTATGTGTATGTGATGCAGCCATGGTATCAAGGATTTTTATGTATGTTTTAGAACCGTACAATGTTGAATCATAGCACGTTAAGACTGTGTGAATATCCTCATTGATTAGTTAGATGCTCACCAGTTTGTGTTTCCTTCAGGATTCACCAGTTTTTTGTTTCCTTCAAGATTCACCAGTTTGTGTTTCCTTCGGCGATGGCACAACGGAATTCATGATCGAGCCACTGGGACTAGTTTTTTCGCTTCCGCATCATGAGATTTAGAGTTCTTTTCATGTTTCTCTTAATATTTAGTTTTGATATTTGAAACTTATTATTAAGAATTGTTTTTCATATGTATTTATTAACCTTTGTGATTTATGGGTACCCTATTATTGTTTTTATCAATTGCATTTAATAAATGTCTTTTGAACTTCTCTTGTTTTAATTAGCATTTATTTCAAATAACTAAGCGTCGTTTTAAATTCTTTGCATGCATTTATTTTAGTAACGGCCTTACCTAAGTCCTAGGGGGTCGGGTCGTTACAAGTTCAGCTATACTTACGAGCGATCTGTGTAGGTTTATCGCACTGTTGATTGGTTGATATGGACACATAATATATCTGTAGTAAGGAGAGTGCAGTTGTCAGTCTTTAATGGAGTGTCCGACAGTTAACGGATAGTGGATCTCATGACTAAAGAGTTTAGTCAGTTATTCACGTACCATTAGAGCTTCAAGCTACAAGTCCATAAGGTTCTCTTGGTAGCTCAATGGATTCAAGTTGAGAATCAGTTCTTGGTGTCGATTTGAAATGTTCAAATTGACAAAACGAAATTCAATTATATATGATATAATTGGTGTGATGTATGAGATACATCAAGTAAAGGATTAATGTAAATATGATTTACATTAAGTACCAGAAGTACCATAAATATAATATGGTAAGTTGGTTATCATGTATATTTATAATAATATTAATTATTGGATAATTATTATTTTTCTCTAATAACCAATTGAGTGGGAGGTTATTGGTGGTTTTATGGTAACGGTGAGATAAAAGGAAAAATGTTTTCCTAAAATTAAGGAGTTGCTATTTTCAGAAAGAAAATGATGGAAAGACTATCAAGTGAAATTGTTTCACTAAACGATAGCTAATATAGAGACTAAATGATCGTAGAGTGTCACTATACGATAATTCACTAAGCTAGTCGTAGCTAAATGATTGCAGGACATTGTCTATAGATAGGCTGCCATCTTTTACACGATTGAGCATTTTGTCTATATGATAGACACTTCTCATCTCCTACTTGCTCAATCGTCTACACGATTGTTGTTCCTCCAGTCTCTTCCTCTAACCAAGTCCATACAGAGCCCACACTTCTGGATTCTCACACTGAGAATACCAAGGTAACCATTGTGGTGGTGTCTTCACTCAATTCGACTGAGTTCAAGGTTTTGGAGGTCGTTCATTGTGTGTCCGCATTGTTCCTGTGGTGGTTGCTGTTGATCGTGTTGTGTTGTGATTGTTGTGTTTGAGCGTTCGTGTATTGCCGTCTTGGACGCTTGGAGTGATCGAGGGAGTTTGAAGAATGAGTCTTCAAAGGTAGGTATATTTTATCTCTTGATCTCATCTATAAGCATGCTGTAATTTTGTATTATGCATGACCTGTTAGTTTCCGTTTCTTGACTGTAATTGTGTATGTTCAATATTGAATGGAATTTGGAACGATCATTCCGCTGCTCATGGAAATCCTCATGTATGATTTCCTTCAAGATAGACTATCAATGTCTATCTCTGGTAAACACATATAGATTTCTATCGTGGTCTATCAGAGATGGACACTGATAGACTATCTTTGATTGATATAGATAGACTACCATATGTGTCTATCAGACTGATATAATGAATTAGTGTCCATCTTTGATATATGAAGATAAATTTCTATTAGCGATAGACACTGATAGACTTCTATCAGTACCTATCTCCAATAGACACTTGTTTTCCTTATACACTCGGTAATATTGATTAACTTTCTCGTATTTATCTATTAGGTTGATCTAATTAGCAACATTGAATACAAGGTAATGGATGGACATAAACAATTCATAGTGAAGCTAGAGTTAGGATCTTGTAGTTGTCAAGATTTAATTGTTGTAATCGAAAAGATCACAATAGTAGGACTTGCAAATTTGAACCAATTAATCAACGATGTAATCATTATATTTGCATTTTTAATACATGTATCGACAAATGGATGGATATTAGAGTTTATGAATGTTATTTTTTTATTTATTCTTTTATTAAATTGTAAACAAATTTAATAATTCCTTCACTTTTCAATAGAATTGAAGGAAACACACAAACTATCAGTGATAGGTATTGATAGATGTCTATCTGCTTTTATTACTGATAGACATTGATAAATAGTCATAAATGTCTATCACTATCTATCAATGATAGACATGTTGGGGTTTATGCCCCTAAAGTCTCGTGTCTAGTAGTTTGCAAACAACTTTGTACGAACACTTGTGATGTATAATATAAATGATATTTACTTCACTACTTGACTTTGCACATTTAGATGTTTTAAATTTTACCACAAACCAATAAACTTAATATCTCTAGTTATCTATATGTAACTTAAGCATGTATGTGATGACATACAAGTGGATCATGTCTTGAGTGATAACCAAAATGGTCTGTATTATATGGATATAGGAGAGAAACTTTATCCTAGTAACGCTACGGATGCGGCCCGCTTTGTGGAATAGTCACAAATGTTATGACTTGTCACAGATGGTCTGATCTTGATCATTCGTGTAGGGGACATGCGAGCGGGGGCGTTCTATACAAAGAGTTTGTATAAGACCTAATCACGAAGTGTTAACGTCTTGTTATATAACACCATTCATAACTAAGACTTCACTTCACTAGGATGACCATAGATAACATGACCTCAATCCTGAGTGAGCTGGGAACTCCTGCCATTGAGGATGGTTCTTTGATTTGCATGGGTGCGAGTGGCCAGAACGCCGACTCAAACCTATCATTTTGGAGATTCGTCTAATTTGGGAGTTGGAAACTCAGCTACACAAAATGGAATTCACTCCTTTCCTGAGACAGGGGTAAGTAGATAGATAGCTCCCTTAAGGATTGATTCTAGGGCTTGAACGATGTGGCATCATGCACTTTCTCATGGCCCGAGAGGTGTTCAAACATAGTAGGACTATGTTGTATTGTTCATTAAAGGGATCAGTGGTACTTAAGGAGGAAGATATAACTACAGGGACAAAACGGTAAATTGGCCTACTGTAATTACGAGCATCTGTGAAGGGTCATCATACTGATGATTGATTATATCCAATGAACATAAAAATATATCTATGGCAAGAAGAGTTCAACTGTCGGTCTTTAGTGGAATGTCTGACAGTTAACAGAGGGTGGATATATGACTAAAGAGTTTAGTTAACTATTCACGTACCGTTGGAGCGTCGAGCCATAGGTCCATAAGGTCCCCTTGGTAGCTTGTATACAAGTTGAGAGTCAGTTTTTAGGTCAATTTGAAATGTTCAAATTGACAAGAGGGAGTTCGATTGTATATGATATAATTGAACGAGTTAATTAAATATGATATAGTTAACTTTATGTATGAAATACATTAATTTGGAGAAAAATAGATATAAATATGATTTATATCTAGTAGAGAAAAAAATATTATAATTAATATATGACATTAATCTATAAGTTATGAATGTAATAAGATCATATTCATTGGACAGTTATAAAGGGAATGGGAAGGCACCTTTTCGTTCTAAATAACGGATGAATGCATTATAAATAGCAGACGGTGTGTTGATTTCGGTGTGCATGGATATTGTAAAAAAGATAGTGTCATCATTTAGAAAATCAGTGCCTATACGATAGTGACTGCACGATCGCTTACATATACGATATTACTAAGCGATCGCATACCGATTACACTGTCGAGTGCTATTATCTAAACGATCGTTTACCTTTTTCCTAAGCGATCGTTTAACTCCCGATATTTACTAAACGATCGTATAGACGATCGCTTAGTTTTTCCTCGCGATCGTTTGGACGATCGCTCACCCTTTTCCTACACGGTCATTTACCTTTTCCTACACTATTGTTTAGACGATTGCTTACTTTTACTACACGATCATATACTTCACCTAAATGATCAAGCATATTGTCTATGCGATAGACGACCGCATCTCCCACTTGCTTGATCGTTGTGTACGGTCTCTCTTCCTCCTTCCCTCTACCAAATCCGAACAAAGCCCACACTTTGGATTCTCACTCCAAGAATACTGAGGGCTCTCAGTGGTGTTGTCTTCTCCGTTTTCTTCTGTCCGAGTGGTGACTGTTCGAGGTAGACGGTTGGGCTTCAGACTCACTCTAAAGAAAAAATCTTCATCTGGTATGATTTCTTGATCCCTTTAGCATTATGAAAGTATGTTTGAATGTATATGCAGTAATTCTGTCACAATGAACTGGAAAGATCCGCTTCTGCTCGCAAGTACTATTGAATAAGAGTTCCTTCAAGACAAACAGTCTATCAAATAAACTATTGATATAAGTTCATTTATATACACTAATAAAACCTCACACCTTCGTTCTAATGCAAATTTGAAGAAAAACAATCAAACTTCTATTAAAAACTGTGAACTATCAGTATCTATCACAAGCAAGCGGAAGGTGAACTTCTATAAGCAAGTGGTAGGAGAACTTTTATCATTGTGATAGACATAGATAAATGTCTACTTTAGCATATTCGTCAACTTCAACTTCAACGTCTGGTTCGACTTCATCTTCCTGCAAGCATATGATAGAAAGTAAGAAACTTCTAAATTTAAAAAACTTAATAATAAGATAGACACTATAGAAGTCTATCACTGTCTATCCATGATAGAATAGAACACACTATAGTTCTTTTCAACTTCAACTTCTTTTTCGATTTCATCTTCTTCTTTTTCAACGTCAACATCTTCAACATTCAACTTCCTGCAGGCATATGCATATGATAGACAGTAAGAAACTTACTTAATAATGAGATGGATAGTGGTAGAGGATTATCACTATCTATCGCAATAGACAGTGATAGTTTTCTATCGCTGTCTATATGAGATAGAATGCTATCGTTATCTATCTCCGATAGACAGTGATAAAACGTCATCGTTGTCTATATCAGATAGATAGTGATAGTTCTTTATCACCATATATCTGCGATAGACGGTAATAGGATGCTATCATTATCTATCTCAGACAGATAGTGGTAGAACAGTATCACCATCTATCACAAGTTTATGATTAACATTTATACCTTTGGTTTTAATTCTTCTTCTTGTTTTCAGTAGTTATTTTATTTACTTTGCCTAATGATTCACTTTTGACCATTTTCCTTTTAATGTTACTTACCATCTATTCATAAAATTTAGATTTAATAACTATGAACACTGAACAAAAATTAGGTTTAATAACTATGACCGCTAATAGATTGATGAGAAGAAAAGAAAAGAGTTATAAATTTAAAGAGTTTAGTAGTTACTGATGTAGTTGATTTGTTAAATCCTTATAAGATTCAGTGGCGTCGATAAAAGATAGACGAAGAAGGAGTAATAATGGCGACTGAAGAAGAATTAAGAAGAAGAAGAAGAAGAGCAAGAAGCAACGACAACAAAAGTAGAAGAAGAGCAAGAAGCAACAACAGTGGAAGAAGAAAAAGAAGAAGAAGAAGAAGAAGAAGAAGAATAGAGGAGAATTCAAAATTGGAATGATAGAAATGAAGATGAATTGTTAATGCATGCATTGGATGGAAAAATCGTTACGTGGTTCTCGTTTAACCGTGTGTTGGGTCATGCCGGTAGATTGGGGATGTTTTTTGCGTGTGAGATGGGTTTTTTTGGTATTTCAGTGGGTTGGAGTTGGGCATTGCCGAATTTGTGAAGTTTTGCTACATCTTGTAAATAATTTGGTCGATTTTTTAATATTTAAAAAGCCCCCTTATTATAAATAAAATTAAAATATAAACCCATATACAGATAAAAAATCTCTCTCCTCTCCTAAAGATCCCCATCCTTTACATATCTTTGGGCATCCAACTTCGACTGCTCATCTTCATCACTATTGTTGTCACCATCGTCGTCGCTCTCTATAAAAAGAAAACCCACCCTATACTCTTCTTCTTCCAAGAAAAAATCCCCATTCCCACCACCTTCATAAAGATCAAGATTAGAAAAGGCCATTTTCTTCTAGTTTTCACTTCTCATGAATATAGATCTCAAGTACTTAGGTTTATTTGACAATATTCCCGTTTCTATTTCTATTTTTAAGAAATAGATTTGTTTGATAATTATTTTTGTCTTTTGTTTCTAAATTTTAAGAAATATTTATGAAAAATAGGCCAAATTGAGAAACTATAAAAAGTAGTTTATCTTATTCCGTTTCTGATTGTTGTTTTTTTCTTATAATACAACAAACACTTAATATTATGGCCTCTTGCCAAAGTTGTGCACAACCATGTCAAAGAAAGTTAAGAATTTGTTTGGTAGAGAATCTGAAAACAGAAATTTGAAAATAATGGATTAAGGAAAAGAAAGTTGTATTTTATGCTTTTAGATAAGTGTTTGGTAGCAAAATTCAGAAATTAGATTCTAATTTAAACAATTACAAATTAGTTTTAGTTACCTACTATATATTAGCTGACAAAGTTTTATTAATTTATTTATGAACATGATTTTATGTTAAAAAATTGTATAATTATTATTTTGTAGATTATATAATTTATAAGATAAATTGAAAATTTATCCTTGTGGTTTGGAAGAAGTTAAAATTTAAGTCTTATGGTTTATAATTAGAATTTACTCCATATGGTTTGATAAAAGCTTCACAAATAGTCCCTATGATAGGAATTATTTAAGAAGATTGAAAAAACCATAGGAATTATACATGAAATTATATCAAACCATGGGAACTAATTCTAAAATTTATGGAACAACTTTTAACCTTATCCAAACCATAGGGACCAAATTTGAAATTTAACCTAATTTATAATACATTACATAATACATATTTTAGCTTTAAAAAAAATTGAATTAAGTTTATAGCATGACATATTATATTTCTAATTTTTTTTATTTAATATAATTCTGTATTTTAAATTTTATAATTCAAATTCTAGATATAATGGAAACATAAACATGTTGTTTTCAGAATTTACATTGTTTGGATCACAGAATCCAAAAACAATTTTAAAAAACAAAGTTCGAGTTGCTTGCTAAACTCATATTCGCTGAACTTAGTGAATTTGAAAACATTAAACATAATACAGATTGCGAACCAAGTAGACCCTAAATGCCTAAGATCAATTTCTATTGGACACAGCTAGTTGAATATGAGTCAACATCATTCAAGGCAAATGATTCAAGCTATAGATAACGTTGCATATCAAATTTGGGTAATATTTGAAGGATAGAAATAAATTTATTAGTGTTGTTAATTTTATATCAAAATTTATTTGTTTTAGATTAGGTAAGCTTTTATATTTTTTTCTTAATACGTTTTAATGCATATTATGAATGTTTTTTTCTCTATAAGACTGATGAGTTACAAAGAGCAATGCCTGAGAAAGTTTAAAATGTTATATTTGAATATTAGATATAGATATCCATAGATTCTATATCCTCATATATTATTTTTAAATATTTTTCCCTTTATCTTTTCCATGTATTTACCTTTTTATACATTGTAAATCTATAAATAGTTGTCATTGTGACCTTTAAGATATACAATTGAATAGAGAATACATTCACTCTCTACTTTCTCTTCTCCTTACTTTGTTCTGTATTCTCTTGTTTTATAACACGTTATCAGCACGAGCCTCTACCACTTTGGAGATTTTGCCGAGATTAAAGTTTGAAGTCAATTCATTAGAGATTGGAGTTGATTCATCGGAATACCAAGAACGCAAAAGGTTCGACATACTTTTTAGGTATTTTAGAATTTAAACTTACATATGGTGGGTATTTTAATTTAGTCATATATGTGATTTATATACTTGCAAATTGATTTTTAAGGTATATTTTATATTGTTTTTTTTTTTTTAACTTTTAATTAGATCAATGGTAAAAAGTTCCTAACCAATAGGTTGCATGGTAATTTTGGTTTCCTAAACTTTGTTTATACTTGGATTTGTGGAGCTATTCTCCAGTGATGAGATTTTTCAACCATTTGAACTAAAGTTTAGTCTCTATTTTATCAGTATTTGTGGTAAGCCTGCATTTGTGTACATGGACTCTGGAGTTCAACTTGGTATGTATAGAGTAATTAAGCATTATTATTAATCTATTGAAAATCCATATAAATCATTGGGCATTCAACTTTTTATTTTGTATAGATGCTTCTTTAGTGCATATGATGCATATTAACATATCTAATGTGCATTGAATAAATATATATTCAGTCTTGAATTTCATTTGAAATAAATACAAGCATGCATATGTATATTTGCTACCGTTTGCCATAAACAATTTTGAAACAAATATATATTGAATTTATATTTTTAGTTAAACTTTATGGATATGTCAAATATGCTAATGTATATTTTAAATGTTTATGATATCATTTATATTAGGGAAGTAAATCATGCATCTGTTGGATTTTATGCCCTAAAATTCGTAGATAGTAAATATTATTAATTGATTGTTATTAATAAAGAGTTATCGATGTTAATTCAATAAAGACTATTGTTTGTGTAATTTCTCTATTTTGTCTTAATAACCCTAAGTCCAATAAACTAACATCTAAGGTTGTCCTATGAATCTTGAACTATATGTGGAAACATACAAGGATCAATGTTCAAGATACAGTCTAAAGGGTCTATAGTATAGGGATAAGGTTAGGTACAATCTTTATAACACTAGGGATACGACACACTTTGTATTTGATACAAATGCAATGATCCAACGCATTCGTGTAGATGATACGCGAGTGGAGGTATCCTATGCAATGAGTTTGTATAAGACTGGACTACGAAATAGTAACCACTAGATGTAACACCGTTAACTAATTAGTTTCCTAATTCAATTGGATGACCTATGCAACTTAGTCTTAATCCTTAGTATATTATGAACTCTTGTTCACGAGAGATTGTCCTCTGACTTGTATGGGTTAGGGTAGCCAGGTCGCCGACCCAATAGACTTACCATCTTGGGGACAAGATTGATTGGAAAGTTGAGTGGGGTTTGCAAGTTTAAATGTTTTCGATTTTAGCACTAGATTACTTTTTAATTTGATTAAATTGTAAGGACTCGTTTTATTTTTGGACAATTTATTTCATGCTTCAAGTTTGTAAGTCCGTGTCATTCATCGCAAAAAGTTGTTGTGAAAAGAACCAGGGAAAACAAAAGCAAAAATAGAGAAAACAGAGAGAAAATGTGCAGTTTGGTTTTTAAGGGACAACTTTTACTAATTTGTCGATTGCGAAAGTTCTATCAGTTGGATCTTGCTAAATTTTGATCGGTACATGAAAGAAACCTAGGGTCTCATTTTGAACGGTTGGATCATCGTTTTGTGCTCTGATTTATCTGTCGTCGTCGCTGAATAGAAACAGTTTTTTCCAAATACAGACTCGATAATGCCCAAAAACGCGGGGACCCTTACAAATTAACTTTGTAAATTTAAAGAAAGCATTAAAACTGAGATTTCTATCCCGTAATCATCCATCAATAATTCATCTATAAACATTTGTCACATAAACGCAATGCAGATTATAAAACCCACCAATACTGTAAATGAATTCAATACAATAATAGAATTTGGAATAAAAAACCAACCTGACTCTGATACCAATTGAAGGAAACTCACATGAGGAGAACCTTGAGCAGAAGTGGATCGTCCAAATTCTATTAGTTATCGAATGCAAAGTTTACAGTAAACAACAAGTAGATATGTATTTAAAATAAATTACAACATGCTCTTACAAGAAATAAGTTCAAGAGATATCAAACCTCTTTCATATGTATCTAGTTCGTGCAACTCACTCAAGGAAATCATACGTAACAATCAATCTAATAAACTGTTGGGCTATATGTCCTAAAACTCGTAGTCTTATAACCAGTAAACATATATGAAGTTTATTCAGACAAGTGTTATTAATTGTTTAATAACTCTAAATCCAATAAACTACAAACCCTTGGCTATTGTCATGAATACTTGGACTTTATGTGGAGACATAAACTTGATCAAGTTTGAGATAGCCTAAATCATCTATAGTACTTGGATTAGGTTGGGTACCTTTTTCTGGAGATACTATTGAATACGACCCGCTTTATGATTGTTACAAATGTTGTAAAGTGTCATAAACGATGTGATCAGTTTGTTCATGTAAAGACATGTAAGCGGGGGTGTTCTACACGATGAGATTGTGTAAGACAGATGATGCATAGAGAATTTGAGAGAAAATTCGGTTTGAAGAAAGAGTTCTTCAACAAAATTACTGCAGTGAGCATTTCTCCTTCATCCCTTGATTCAAGCTTGTTTTGAGTCTCACAACTCAATCTAGATCACCAAGAGAATAGTGGAGAAGATCTTTAGGTGGTCTGCAACAAGATTTGGAGAAGATAGAAGTTGGAGAAGGAGCTTTAAAGAAGTTCTACAAGAGGTATGTCTTGAAATTCATTTGCTTTCTGCAAGAGCATGCTTTATACTTTGCCAAAATTAGTGAATTTGAGTGCTTAGATGATCCTTATGCTTCTGTTGTTGCTGATACAATCTTACAATTAGTATCAGAGCATCATATAAGCATTCAATTCAGTTTAATTTTGGTTTGGTGGGTGTTTTATATGGGAAATATGAAACTGATGCATTGATATGGTTTTCTGAGTTTTGGCATTTTAATTCTCTTCAATTTCTTATTTAAATTTGTAATTGGATCTTGTTTGATGATCTTTTATGTGTTAGCAAGAGTCTTTAATTTATTTGGAGTCATTAGAGTCGAAATTAATATGTAATTGAAGAAACAAGTGAATGAGGTCGAGCTGTTGTTCCAGTTTTTCCAGCTTTTGCTCAAAATCATTGTTAAGGTTTAGTTGCTAAGCGATCGTCTAGCTCCAGACACTACACAATGAGAAGAAAAGCTAGACGATCATATAGCAATGGGCGTTGGTCGTTGTGATGTTGAACTTAGACGATTGTGTACCTGCAGGAGCTAAACGGTGCGTTCAATTTGCTATATGATAGCATTAAGCAATCGTTTAGCTTTGGCGTGGGAACTTAACGAACGTTGAATTTACTATACGATGGTACTACACGATCGTTTAGCTACGATGCTCGCTAAGCGATGTGATGAAGTGCTACGCGATAGCGCTGATGGATCATTTAGATGTGGAGCTAAGCGATCGTGTAGATGAATTGCTAAGCGACGCGATGATGTTCTATACAATGGAGCTCGGATACTAAATGATGACATGAAGTGCTAGACGATGGTGTTAAGCAACCCATTGCTAGTCGTTTAG